>NC_057814.1:447509486-447765664 GCF_018294505.1 Triticum aestivum | reverse complement strand
TTCATCCGTTTTGCGGTACGCCACACCCCTCCCGATCAACAGGACCCCGTTCCGAACATAGGAGGTCCGTTTCCTCCGTTCTGCGGTACGCCAGGCCTCATTTCCATCGCCTGTTCCGTCCAAGCCCTCCCGATGAACACGACCACACATTCCGTTCCGACCCAGCCGGTTGGCTCCCATGCGTTCCGTTGCCTCCCGATGAACACGACGCATTCCGTTGCCTCCCCATGAACACGACACATTCCGTTGCCTCCCCATGAACATGACGACGACGTTGTTTCTCTGTTCCGACCCAGCCATGTACACGAGCCCTGGCCGTACGTATGCGCGAGTAGGCGTTCGAGACCCCGTCCGTATGTACACATACGTGGCCGTATTTTCTTTCTTGCACCCTGGCCGCTGTACGTACGTGTACATGCTACGTGCGCGCCTCTACTACGACACGTGCGCGCCTCTACATCGACCAGTATGTACGTACACGTTCGCGACCAGAATGACAACGCTACGTACGCTTCGACCAGGTGGGTCCCGACTGTCAGGCACTTCCTTGCGTGCGAAGATGTAGCTGGTGGGTCCCAGCAGTCAGGGGGTGAATCGTTTTTTTGCCCGGAAGGCACTTCCTTGCGTGCGAAGATGTAGCTGGTGGGTCCCAGCAGTCAGGGGGAAATGTTTTTTCGCAAAATACGGTGGCCCGTCCGGTGGGTCCCCGCTGTCAGGTGGAGGAATAATTATTTTGCGCGTAATAAGGAGGCACTTCCTTGCTGCAGCCGTGGACCCAGCTGTCAGCCTCTCCACGTACAGTCCACGTCCGATGGAAGCCGTTCCTTGACCACGTTGACCACGCCGCGCCGAGAGCACCAGGGCGGTGGACGACGGCGAGGCCTAGGAAGGGAATGGCATGGAGGCAGGGAAGACGCGGCAGTTGTTTCCCACACGGAGGGGAGTACGACTGTACGAGGGTTTACTGGTTCGTCTGCCATCGCCGGAGAATAACAGCAGGTGTGGGTGAGTAGAGGGATGGCTAGGCCAGCGATGGGAGTACGATGGGGCGGTGAGGCCTGCGCGGCAGCACAGCCGGCCGCGGGGAGGAGGGAGCAGGCAGTCCCACCGGTGCTTGTTTGAGCGGCTGGAGCAGGAAGAGCAGAGATTGAAGAAGCACGACGGCCGTTGGATGGACATCCAACAGTCACTGCTTGTGCGTCAACTTTTTTTTAGGAAAGCCTCAAATCTGTGGAAAACAACATACATCCCATCTGCCATTATTTCTAATAATTTACAGCCCATTTGCAAATTCTTAAGTTTTTTTGGAGCCCATATTCTTTTTGTTAGCAATTTTTTTGCTAACAAAAAGAATATGGGCTCCAAAAAAACCTCGAAATTATACGAAATTTTGCATATTTCGGTGCGGTCCGAACTGTTTTTAATCCCAAAATTTCGACTCACATTCAAACTGATTTTAAAAATAAATGTATATCAATATAAAATCCAAAAAATTCTCCACGCATAAAAATAAATGTAATTTAAAATCTCGAAATGAAAAAAAAGATATTTGAAACTAATTGCCAGTTTGATGTGTTTTAAAAATGTACAACCCATTTCTCATTACTGATGGGCCATTTTCTCGGCCAGCCGAATGAAAGCTCTCCTCGTCTTGAAAGATTTGCAGCCCAACAGGCCTGACAAAGCGACTTACTTGGCAAATCACAAAAAAACTGGGCTGTGGCCATGGACCCAGCTGTCAGCCTCTCCACGTACAGTACTCTTCCGATGGAAGTCGTTCCTTGACCACGTTGACCATGCCGCACGGAGAGCACCACGGTGGTGGACGACGGCGAGGCCTAGGAAGGGGACGACGGGGAGCCGGGGAAGACGCGGCAGTGGAAGCCCGTGCGGAGAGGAGTACGAGGGTTCACTGGTTCGGCTGCGGTGTGATGCTGCCGTCGCCGCAGGGCCTGGCCAGCGGTGGGAATAGTAGGGGGCGGTGAGGCCTCCGCGGCAGCACATCCGGCCACGGGAGGCAGGAGCATGCGGCACAACCGGCACTGCTTTGGGCGGCTGGAGCAAGAAGACCAGAGGTTGAAGAAGCACTACGGCCGTTGGATGGACATCGTACGGTCACTGGAGCTAGAATTGTTCATATTGACTAAAGTTGACAAAGGCCCCCGTCCCAGTCAACTTAGTAGGCCCACAAGTCAGCCTCCCACCATGGTGGGTCCAAGCTAGCAGGGGGAGTATTCATTTTTTTGTGCGTAATAAGGAGGCACTTCCAGTGAGTCCAAGCTGACAACGGGGGGAACGTTTTTTCCGCGAAATACGGTGACCCGTCCGGTGGGTCCCAACAGTCAGGGGGGAAATGTTTTTTTCACGAAATAAGGTGGCCCTTCCGGTGGGTCCCTGCTATCAGGTGGAGGAATAATTATTTTGCGCGTAATAAGGAGGAACTTCCTTGCGGCCGCCTGGACCCAGCTGTCAGCCTCTCCACGTACAGTACTCTTCCGATGGAAGTCGGTCGTTGACCACGTTGACCATGCCGCGTCGAGAGCACCAGGGCGGTGGTCTGGACGACGGCAAGGTCTAGGAAGGGGACGACGCGGAGCCGGGGAAGACGCAGTAGTGGAAGCCCGCGCGGAGAGGAGTACGAGGGTTCACTGGTTCGGCTGCGGTGTGAGGCTGCCGTCGCCACAGAATAACAGGGGGTGTGGGTGAGTAGAGGGATGGCCTGGCCAGCGGTGGGAGTAGTACGGGGCGGTGAGGCCTCCGCGGCATCACAGCCAGCCACGGGAGGAAGGAGCACGCGACAAGACCGGCGCTGCTTTGGGCGGCTGGAGCAAGAAGACCAAAGGTTGAAGAAGCACTACGGCCGTTGGATGGACATCGTATGATCACTGCAGCTAGAATCGTTTATATTGACTAAGTTGACAAAGCCCTTGGTACGCGTCAACTTAGTAGGCCCACAGCTCGGATTTGGCAGAGCACATATAGCCCATTTGCGATTTGTAAGAATGTACATCCCATTTTTTAAGTCTAATGGAATGTACTACAACCCATTTACAGTTTGTTAAAAATACAGCCCAACTTCTAGCTAGGACAACGATTAATAATTTCAAACAACTACTCAAAACAGAATTCAAAAAAAATTCCCACATTTTGATGGGATCCGAAATATTTTTATCCGAAATTTCTAGTCAGGTTAAATATAATTTTAAAATAAAGTTGTATTACATTATTTTTAATCCAACGAAATATTGCGCGCGCAACAAGTAATGAAATTAAAATTTTCAAATTCCAAAAATAATATATTTTTTAAACTAATTACGTGTTCGGTGCATAGTTACTGCCTAGTTATTATAATTACACCCCAGTTATTATTTCTTCAAGTCCATTTTCTTGTTAAGCCTAATGCATACCTCCTAGGAAAGTTTGCAGCCCAGCGGGGCGGAGAATAACAAGTTGACCTGGATATTGTGTACAACTGTCGGCCCAGTTGCATTGCTGATGTTGAACAAAAAGGCCTGTGTAGTACAGTACAACTTAACATGGTTACTCAGCCCACATTCAGCGACGCCGGAAAGGCCCAAACAAGGCTTCTGTACAACTTTTTGAAGTCACTGAGCTCAATTAATAACTTAAGAAAAAAGTTAGATTCCAGTGGAACCTAATTAAAAGTTGTCACGAGCAAATAAATAATTCAACGGGTCCCACTTGTGCGTGTGCGTGTGTGTGTGCGTGTGTGTGTGAGAGAGAGAGACCCATCGGTCGATGCTCGTAAATACATCTTTCAGCCATATGCATTGCCGATGCTCAGTAAAAACTTATATAGTTGACATAATCATATAGAACATATAAGCACACTGAACTTGCATACAAAAATTTCACGCAGGCGGGACAATCAGGATGGAAGCAGTGGATGGCCACAAGAAGGGCTATGTTGAAACCAACGAAGTCGTACATAACGGTTCATCGTCTTTATCAATGACGGGGAAATATCTTGAATGTTGTGCAAAGAAAACAGACAGACAACACAATAAGTTCTGCTAGCACATTAAGTTAACGTACAACCCTTTCTAAAAAAAGTTCAGGTACAAAATTAGAACAGGTCACAATCAAATGTACTGGCATATCAGTGCTTCACACCCATAGCTCGGATTTAACTAGTATCTGACAAGATTCAGTTGTTACCTCAAATTAGAGCACATCCAGGCAGCCAACCCTGCCTTTTCTCCCAAAGAACCAGTGGCCTCCGCCGCGCGATGGAGTAGGCCCTGTGCCATCCATCGTTCCGAGCAACATGGGGAAAGTCTGACGTTGACTCCTGTAATGGACGTCGTCGACGGACCCTGGCACCAGCGGCGGCGGCAGGAGTTCGATTGATGGATTGACCACTTCTTCGACATCCCTAACGTGGTCCGCGGCGGCCTTGGTGGCAACGAATAGTACAACCCCGTTTCCTGCAACGGTATCTCAACACCAATCACCTTCGGTATGTTGGACGGCTTCTTCATCCATGCCATAACCGTCAGAGCCCAGCTGTCTGGAGGAACAAACATACTTACGAGCTCACCTCCAAGGTCGTTGATAAGCTCGTTCATGGACTCGATGTTCCAAGCACGTCGAGGCATGCCGTGGAAGGTAAGCTTTGTTAAAAACTCAAGCTCAGAGGGCACCGAGCCCCATCCTAGGTGCCACCGATCAAAGCTCACCAGCGCGCCATCGCAGAACAAACGCCGGGAAGATTTGAACACACGACTGCAGTCAAAAGTTGTCCAGAACCTGACGAAGAAATCAGCCGGTGGCGGACAGACTTCGACGAGCAAGTCACTTATTTGGATGCCGTGCGGAATGCCAAGAGCTTTGACAAGGTCGTCCGGCGAGAAGGGAGGCCGGTCGATCAGCACTTTGCCGTCAAACTGGTCGTCAAGCACCACCATGCCACTATTGAGCGACAGCACGCAGCGACCGAAGGCAGGACGGACCTCAGGATCTCCGAATCAGATAGTGCACTTGAGTACATGGAGTACAGGAGGGGGATTTGGGGGAACTGGTGTAGGAATCGAGATTCCAGAGGTGGGGGAGGGGCGGGAGACTGGGGATGAAAAGGTAGCATGAATTTCGAGCACGCGGCAATATGCTCTCGGCGCACAAGCGCACGAAAACACCGGTGGCGCCCACATGTCGGCCTAAGAGTTCTTATTCTTTCTTTTTTGGAGATCCCGGCCTTTTTTTTAGGATCTTTTGAGAGCCCGGCCTGAGAGTCATAATTGACCTGTTTGGCATTGCATTACTACTCGGCCCATATTCAACGACACCTCACTGGCCCAAACAAGTGTACATCATCGAAAAGACACTGAGCTCAAATTATATAACTTGAAAAAAGGAGATATACTCTGAACACTGGAGAATGGTGATGCCCTCATTTAGCCCACCAGTAGTTCGAGACAATAAATAGTTCGAAACAACGATATATACAACATTCAAACACTAACTAGTGACTACTACTGACATAAACAGCAAGACATGATAGTTCATAAGAAGTCTTGCTACACCACCAAAACGCACCCATCTGCAGCGCTCAGACTCTCGTGATCCAGACGAGAATGACATTCTAAACAGAAGCAACTATTACATAGTAAGAGTGACATAGACGAGGATGACCAAATGACAAGGAATATGCATAACAAAAGAAAGAACTACCCATCCAGAACCAGCAGCAAAGACAACAAAGTCATTCGAAGAGATGATCCAACACCATCATAATTTGCAGCCCCGCTTCAGTGACCAGTGATCCGGAAACACCAGTACTCCACCCTTTCGATGCAACAGCCCAATTACCTATCAACCTGAAGGCTTGAGCCACATCACTTCCTGTCGTAATTGAGACATCCAAGGATCAAAGTTAATCCGGATGCCTTTGTCATTCTCACCTTCTTTTGGCTGCAGGCTGTATCGTTGACAATCAGGGGAGTTTGCTCCCGAACTCCTAGGGCTCGCTATGTAGACACAGTTTTCCATAGCAAACAGAGCCTCTCTGCCATCAATGTCCTTGCCAACGGTGATCTCCTGGTTAATCGGATAATTGAGTCCGAGAAACAGAGAGTGTGAACCAAGGCTATTTACCCGCCTCCAACTAAAAAATCCTAAAGGGCCCAACAAGCTAGTATCCTGCTCATAGACGTAACTGCCACTGTCCGGATACTCACGTATTATGCGGTGCTTGTATACAGTGGGGTTTTTGCAATATAACTTTTCCGACTCATGTGTCCGAATGATCATCAGTCTTTTGCCGTCGTCTGATCGAGCGAGGAACCAGTTGTGCTTCCCTGTTTTTGGCAAAGGTGGTGTGATTACAAAGGGCAGTAACTGTAGGGACACTCCATCATATCAAAAAGGACAGGCATTGTTAATGTAAGCTGAGCATTGTTCAGAGTATGAGTAGGATAATGCAAGAAATAGCATTGATATGTCCCTGTTGAAACTGGGAGGAAAATACAGGGAAATGTATACTGTGTTCGAAAATATAGAAGTGCCATGCATGGTTATACTCATGTTATCTCGCAATCGATTCTTCACAGGAAACTACCATGGCATGCATGTTATGTAATCATGTTCTGTCCTCACAAACAAATTCTTCAAGGTAACTAACAGACCATGCATTGTTATATACTCGTGTTCTGTGGGGAAATTTTTGTGATGATATTATTCTAGCCATTGATTGTTGAAGGGCGAATATAGGTATGTACACATGGTAAGCATTGCAGGATTTCACTACTTCCAAATATAGAGTTCTCCATATGCACATTTACTTCCCTAATGTATGGTTAGATGAAACCAACAGTGTGGTGCATGTTTCTACATCATGAAAATGAGGAAACTAACATGGCCATTGATACACACTCATATTTAGTAGTAGTATATAGATTACTGTAAAATAAGGATAATATCCATATATTCCTAACCGTTTGATTATTTAGGGTACAAATTGGTTGTAATGACATGGTCACAATCGCATGAATTAACTCATTCCAAATATAGCTGATTTACGGCGTCTCTAATACATTGCCATAGTTCTACTCAAATTCTGCTTAAACAGGGATATGCCAATCATCACAAAAAGTTCAAACAGTGTCATGGCGTCATCATTAACATGTGAAGGAAACAACTTACACGCGCCGTCCCAGCAATACGTGGTGCCATCTTCTTTGTCGATCGCGTAGATGATGCCATTGTGTTCAATAGCATCACAGAAGTGTGTATCAGCTTTGACGATAATCCACTGCGAGCTGAGTTGCCTCCAGCTAAAGAAGGCACCAGCGTAAAGATAGGCGAGTCCGCGGTCGAACAAGGCAATTAGCTTGAAGTCTGCGTAATTCGCATGTCGTGTGGGCACTTGGCAGATTACAATCTTCTGCAAAACAAGGTCCGTCCAACTGACGTGGTAATCTAGATGACTTGGACCGCGATGGTAATACTCTATATAATCCAACGGAGGAAGGATAATCTCATGGGAGGTCTGGAAGTTCACGAGCACCAACTTTTTACCGTCTTCTCTGAAGGCAGCCATCCAGTGGGAGTTCATGCCGACCCAGTACATACCTGCCAAGAAGTTTCGGGCGATGGTGATCGGATCGATGTCGAGGGAAATGATGTACGGCGACCCACTACATACCTGCAAAGAAGTTTCGGCTAATGGAGATCGGATTGAAGTCGAGGGGCATCATGTACGCCTCCGTATCATGGTGAGCCAATCTCGCAAGACCAGATAGCAGCAAGCAGGGTGTCTTGAAAAGCTTAGGCCTCGCTTCGACGAAGGCCGTGCATGTCCCTCGAGCATGCAGCCAGCCGCAGGGCGCTCAACATATCCATACACGAACAACAGAGGTCAAGGATGTCACTGGGGAGATTGCTCCAATCGCGGCTCATATGGATGCTGCGCGGTTTGCGTTCGGCCATGGTGGAGTTTGGAAGGTGGGGGTTTTTTGGGGGCTTGATTTACGGGGGAGAAGGATGTCGGTGCTGGAGCGGCTAGCGAGGGTATAGTGGTACTGGGGGAGGCGAGTGAGGCAACGGTACACGGGGGCCACAGTGAGATGGAGACGGAGACGGAGAAGGAGATGGAGATGGAGTGGTGCTATGGGAGCGGAGAGGGAGACGAGGCGAGGCGCCAATGTGCTGTACAGCGGCGGTGAAAGACTGCACAGTGCACAGGGTGAGGCTGACTTTGGTAACCCGAACACGCCACCTGGACTAGTGCCAGGCGCAGGGTGTTGTCACTTCACTGTGAGGACCGGATGAATAGTATTTTGACCATCAAGTGTACCACAGTTGTACTACTACTACTACTACTACTACTACTAACTACTAGTAGGAACATGAGTACTCCAGTATTGTATAGCGGAAATAGGTCTCCCGTGCTAGCATGCCTGTTCACTTCATCGTTCAGGTATCATCCATATTGCGAGCAGAACCAAATTCTCGTGCATGCCCAATCAACGCCCTGCCGCGATGCATACAGTGGTCGTTCTGGTGCATCAAGGACGGCATGCAGATCGTTCCACACTTGAGAAGAGGAAAAATGGAAAGGTTAGAACGCGGCAGCAGAGGAAGAGAACGCTGGCTAACGAGGCTGGGAGGGGATCGAGCAGGAAGTTAATGCTCCACGCCTAAAGGTTTTGGGAAAACCTGATTTTCATAAGGTGACTTATACTCACCTAAACGGAGGGAGTATTCCTTAACCAGAGAATGTTGTGTCTCCCACTCACGCGCTAAAAAAAAGCTACGACACATTTTTTATCTGTTTGCATAGGTCCCACCTATCAGGAAGGATGGGCACGTACACGAACAGGTACGACTCATCAGTCTACCCGCATAGCCTTTTCGTTTAGTCTACCTAGCCGTCTAATCAACTGCCTGCACGCCACTTCTCCCATTTACTTCTCCATCGGGAACCGATTCTCCTCGGCTTCTTCACCTCCCCTTCGTCTTCATTTGCATCCAAACCCCACTGTGTTCACATTGTTTTAACCTCTTTAAATAATCATCTACTACTTCAGTTAGACTAGCCATCTAATCCTAATTCTCCAAACCATAGCCCTCCGTTCCAGCGGTTCCAAATGGCGAAAGAGATCGAGATGCAGGTTTTTAGCGTCCAACATGTCCTCGTCGAAGGCTCGATGCGCATAGTTGCCACCGTCACCGTCCACCCGAAGGGTTGTTCGGCAGTGGATCAACAATGTATCCAACTCCCTCGAAAAGGTAGAGAGGAGGGTCATCGGTCTCGACGCAGAGTACACGGAGCGTGCCCCTGGGAAGATCCAGCGCGCCGCCGTCCTTCAGCTGTGCCTCGAAGATGATGTTTTGGTGTACCACATCATACACTCGCCCTCCATACCAGGTGAGCTTCACGATTTCTTGTCTCGGGAGGACGTATACTTCTGTGGGGCAGCCATCGAAGGGGACAAACAGAAGCTGGAGCCGTACAACCTTGATTTGAAAAGCATCGCTGACCTACAAACCAGAATCAAAATTCCTGTAGAAGATTGTGATAAACAGACACCATCCCTATTCGACGTAGCAAATTTTGTGCTCGGTACAAATCTTCAGAAGGGTGAGGAGACGGTGGCATTAAGGTCGTCTGGATGGGAGAATTATCCCTTGACGTACGAGCGGATAAAATATGCTGCCCTCGATGCCCGTGTGAGTTTTGAGATAGCTGCAAGGTCCAAAGAGCTTGTTGCGAAGCCGTCTCCCGCAGAGAATGAGAAGAAGAAGAAGAAGAAGAAGAAGAAGAAGAAGAAAAGGTTGCACCAGCAGGAGGGCATTATGGATGGATGAACTATTTCCTCTCTTGTAAAAAAACTATTCCCTCTCGGTGTATATTGATATAGATGGACTATTTCGATGGTGTGCATGTCTTTGGAACAGAGTAGTAGCGTGGGTCCGCTTGACTATAAGGAACTATTTATCCGCATATATAGCTTTCTCTGCTACTCCTTCCAGTGATCGGTATGCAGTGCATGTGTCCGTAGACATGACAGCTTGTCCATGGAAGTTCAACTACGGCGACCATCACGTTTCATCTCGCGATTCCCACGACGCCTCTCCAACCCACGGCACCACGCCCCCCGACGTGCGCCTCACCCCTCTCGGCCGCACCGCCCCTCTGCCTTTGTGTGCATGACATGTGGGCCACCTAAAATGCGGCGAGCATCAAGTTTCTACCACAGCCACACGCGATTCCCACGACGCCGCTCGAACCCATGACACCACACGTCCCCCGACCTGCGGCTCACCCCTCTTGGCCCCACTGCCCCTCTGCCTTCGGGAGCATTACATGTGGACCATCACCTATCGGGTCCGCATGTTATTGACTCAAAGGTAGGTGTAGTAAGGTGCTGAAGCTCAGTCCTGCGGCCCTAAGAGGGAAATGTAACTCCTGCGCCAGGGGCTTGTGGTGCTCCCGCAGCACAAACTCGTGCCAAACTCGAGATTTGTTTCTTTACTATACATGCACGCAACGATTTAATGGACATTGTAATCTCAACATGTGATGGGGAGCTCTAAATTTGAATTTGAAACTTATAAAAAAAAGATTCAAAACAAATAAACTGGGAGAGAGGGAGTATATCGTAGGATGTGTCCCATACAAAATAAGTCCCCTGGTTTGTCACCGCGAAGATGCGGTTAGAAAGGAGCACAGCGTCTTCCTACTCGTACGGCAACAAATCGGCCGCAGACAGCATGGTCCGCCTTTGATCGCCGTGTGCAAGGTTCGTGCTATCTTATTCAATCTCACCGTGGTTCCATCGTACCAATTCATGCGGTGGCCCGTTGCATGGTTGATCCCAATGTTGGACAAAGGTTCTACGAGAACGGTGTCACCATTGTAAATGCTCTGCAAATTGATTTGGTACCCTCCCGTACATATGCAAGCCAATCTCCACTCGCACCGAGCCTAACCTGTGAAACAGTGGGCAGGGGGAGAATTAGGAAATGGACACGGAAGTAGTCTTTAGAATGCATTTACTATGTGATCAAACTCATCTTACCTGCTCATGGGAGGAAATCCGAGTGCCCCTCAACTACGGCCATGCCGCGCTGGAGAGACCCCCAAGGAAACATCCTCGTGCGTTCCACGGAACATCAAGATGCATTTGTATGAGTAGTTTATCTTGTGAGAGAAAAGGATGAACGAGGGAAGGCCTCTAGAGATAGAGATGGACACTACTACTACCAATGTGCTGGCCCGTGCGTTGCAATGGATCCAAAGTAGTAGAATAATACTTGTTCACGTGCTTGAAATATAAACACTCTAGTTTTGATATACATGTGTCAACAGACATGACAACTTGTCCATGGAAGTTGAACCACGGTGACCATCACGTTTCTTGTTTCTACCACTGCCACACCCACACGCGATTCCCACGACGCCGCTCCAACCCATGACACGACGTCCCCCGACGTGGACATGGATCCCCCCGACGTGCCCCTCATCCCTCTCGGCCCCACCGCTCCTCTGCCTTTGTGTGCATGACATGCGGGCCAGCTGAACTGCGGCGATCATCAACTTTCTACCACAGACACACCCGATTGGACACGTTTTGCCTGCTCCGCTGCTGTGCTCCGATCCGTACTCCCGCAGCATCGCATTTTCATCCAGCGGCTGTGACACATTTCGTCCCGGGCATCAATCCTCAGCTGGAGTACTTAAGTACTACAGGTAGTACCCGCCGGTGTGGCCATCTACGCCTCGTAACCCCCCGACGCCCAGCTGTGGCACCCTCGCCATGGCCACGCCACCACCGGCCGGTTCATCCCGAACGAGTGAGTCACGAACCACGCCACCACCATGAGAATGACATGTGGGCCAGCCGCATTTAAGGTCCGCGTGTCATTGACTCATAGGCCGGGCACTAAGCCACTGAAGTCGGTCCCGTGGGCCCCGAGAGGGAAATGTAACTCCTGCGGCAGGCCTTGTGGTGCTCCCGCAGTACGAGCTCGTGCCAAAACTGGAATTTGTTTCTTACTACTACTACCAACTAGTACTAGTAAGGTACACATGCATTGCACGCATGAGATTCTTGTGGTTTGTGCATTATGCTTCTACATGTGGAGTTTTCTGGATTCTAACATGTGGCAAAATCTGGTGGAATGTAAGGTTAGGCAAGTTTGATTAACTTAGGTGAGTGTTTGGTTCAAGCCACACCTTAGGCAAGCCACACTAAGGCCCCACATGACATACACACAAAAAATGTGGCAAGATTCCCTTAGGCTTGCCAACTTGTGGCTCTCATTTTGAAGAACTAATATAACTTTGCCTAAGCTTAGTTGTGGCAAAGTTAGTCATGAATTAAGTTCAACCATGGAGTCTTCTAGATTATACATGTGGCAGAATCTGGTGGATGATATCCAACGGCCAGTAGTGCTCGGATTTGCCATCTTTGTACCGTCGGATTGGCTTCATCCAACGACCAACTTTCAAAGTTTTTCACACACTATATAGGGGGTATAGATATAGATGTGCCGGTCCGTTGCAATGGATCCAAAGTATATCTATTTAGTGGAGTGCACTCTAAACACATTATCTATTTATTTTTCTCTAACCTTCCGTAGCCATGCAACCAAGCCACAGAAGCTTCATGGGTGCCCCCCACATCATATTATTCATACTACGTTGATTGAAAAAAAGATAAATCACCCAAAACAAGATCTTCCTGTTTTTTGTTCCTACGATGTTATGCCGTGCACGTACCTACTAGTTGTATAGTGGTAGTACTAGTAATATAGTACTCCCTCCGTTTCTTTTTACTTCGCATATAAGATTTGGTCAAAGTCAAACTACACAAAGTTTGACCAAATTTATATAAAAAAATATAAACATCTACAATACTAAAACTATATAGTATGAACATACGTTTCATGGTGCATCTGATAATATTGATTTCATATTGTGAATGTTTATATTTTTTAATATAAAGTTAGTCAAACTCTACAAAGCTTGACTTTGACCAAACCTTATATGCGGACTAAAAAGAAACGGAGGGAGTATTAGGGCATCTTCAATGGTTGTAAGATAGTTGTTGGTAGACTTTGCCACATAGGATTTTTGATGATGTGTCATATAATAAATGAGGAAAGAGAGAAAGGTTGTATGTACATGAACCAACACTCTTGCACAAGCTCCAATGTAGAATGAGAGAGCACCTTATTTATTACCTCATATTCTATTGGGCAAACTAAATACAACCTATTGGAGTTGTTTTATGTTAAGGTGTTGGTTGATGACATGGCATATTTTACCAACAAGCTAACATACAAACTGTTGGAGATGCCCTTATGAGTACAAACTTGGTACTACTAGGAGTAGTACTAGTACGGAATGCTCCTACTCTATCAACGAGCCCCATCTGACACCAAATTTCTTGGCTTCCGTGCTACAGCTAGATCTTCCCCTCGTTTCTGTTTTCCAACCCGGCGGCGGGCGGGGTGTCGGTTTGCTCAACAGCGGTCCCACATGAAAGTGAAAATGCTAGGCAACACGCCTTCCCTAAGCTATGTGTCGTACCGGACGGGCCGTGGAGTACTCCCGATTCCCGGGCGTGTGGGGGTGCGACGCGAACGCGGCAGGCCTTTTCCTTTTACTAGCAATGTGCCCATGCGTTGCGACGGATCCAAAGTAGTAGAATAGTAGTATTTGTTCACAAACTTGAAAGAAATCACTATTGTTTTGATATACTCCTAATATATTACTCCCTCCGTACCTAAATATTTGTCTTTTTTGAGATTTCAAATGGACTATCACATACGGATTATATAGACATATTCTAGTGTTTCTAGCAAGATGCTCGCGCGTTGCACGAAGTTGATGGAAAAGGTAAGCACAACTTATAAATTGACGGATGGAGTACTAGTTACAGTGATGCATATAATTAAGCAAAGGGATCGCACATGTCGGTATTGACTGGAACGAGAATGCAACAGCACAATAAGAATTAAGGCCACGATGATGCGATCGCAGTGGTGGTTACAGAAGGCAAGAAGAAAGATGGATCCATGAACGTACGACCTCCTCCTCCTCAACTTAGTGCGCCGGGCCACCGACCGGCGGCTAAGGAGCGGCGGCTTTTGTGGCGAGGTCGAGGTGCTTCTCAGCAAAGGCATCCAAGGCTTCCAGCCGGTTGAGGAAGGCCAACGTCGTAGCGTCCTCACTGGCCTTGTAGATACCTATGTACACGATTTGCTCGTACACGTGGATGTGTAGGTCGACGAATTATCGCAAGGCGAGGCGCCTCGCGGCGAGCGCGACCTCCAGGTGGACATTCTTCGTGGCGTCGGCGGGCAGTCGCAGGGCCACCAGTGCTTGAAAGAGGTTCTGGCCATGGAGGCCGATTAGGGTGGCAGGCAATGAGGAGCCCGGGCGCGCGGGCTGGAGGAGTACGGCGATGTCGTCCGCGAGCTTCTTGAGGACGGTGAACTTGTTGCTGGTGGCAATGATCATCTGGTCCAACTGAGAGTCGTAGTTGGCGTCGACGGCGGCCATCCACCAGCCGGTCTCCAACACCATCTGGAGACAATCCTCGGCGCCATGCCGCAGGCCGGCGTCGTGGACCATCTGGCGCAGCCGCTGGCCCGCTCACGCGCATCGCCGCCATGGGTCTGGAGTGAGCTCTTTTGCGCTTAGTGTAAGTGCTTAGGCAAATGCTTAGGTGCGTACGATGTGGTAGATGCATTGGAATGGAGGGGCGCCTTTATATGAGGGCAAACTGCGTTGCATTCACATCGTGCAGCCTCTTTTCCCGGACCTCCTCCCATTACTTCCCTCATGCATTAATTGAAGGAGGATGCATTGGCCGTTCAACATATCGGGAACCGCTACTCCCTCCCTCGTCTGCATTAAAGCCGTATCGGGAACTGCGCCGCCCGCTGTCAAATCGAATACTCCCTCCGTCTAGGTGAGTATTAAGTCATCTTACGAAAACCAAATAGTAAACACATAGGCGTGGTGCATTAACTCTCACGTTGTTTCTTATTTTTTGACATAAATAGAGGAATCAACCAATAAGAGATGTGGGGCTTGTATGCTTTTAATGACTTGAGACTATCAAACATGACATGCAGTGGTCAGTTCGTTGCACAAGAACAAATACAACCCACGTCAGCACACACGCATCTTATAGCATCACATCCAATGGCTATAAAAGATGAATGAGACCAAATTATATCTCATCTAGATGAGTTCTAGCAAAACTGTATTAATAATACTTAGTACTCCTGCGCCATGTATCATATATTAGTACTCCGGCCACACGTCATGTAGTACTTTATTTATTGCCATGTATGACACATAGTACTCAACTCTCTCTCTTTCTTCATTTAATTCTATGACACCTCATCAAAATTGCTAAGGCTAGTACCATTACAACCAGCCTTAGCAAATACTAAACATTAAGTTCTCTCGTTTTCCTCTCCACCTTGGTCACCTAGACGGAGGGAGTATACTAAGCGGGCTTTTCCTGCGCGGTAGGCAGGGCAGTTCCGCCTAGTCGGTTCGACAGAGACGCGAGAAGACGAGGGAGTAGGCTGCTGCAAACGTAGGGCTCTGTGATTTGACATTGAGTTACTGCTGGACAGGTGGGGACCTATGATTTGACTTGCCATTATCATTTTAACTGCGGCGCTACGACCGGCGTGAGTCTCCCGATTCCTGACCACCTCCATACAGGTGCCTCTCCCAATGCTCCACCATGTAGTAGAGGCTGGCTCTTGCATGAGGCTGGTCATAGTGGGAGTAACTTAGGGAGTAACATAGATGCCACACAAGCAAAAATGATGAGGTGGCAAGTAGTTAGTGAGGAGAGAGGCAAACGGTGCTAAGCGCGTGTACCTAGGTGAAAAGACAATTTTGAGTCTATAGCTAATTGAATGAAGCAAACTTAGCAACACCATTTCATTGGAAGAGGTCACTCCTTGGCAAATGCAATAAATACTAGTACTCCCTGTGTCCCATAATATAAGAACGTTTTTGGCACTACACTAGTGTCAAAAACGTTCTTATATTATGGGACGGAGCCACAGAGGGAGTACGAAGAAAGAGATTGAGAGAAGTAAAAAAATACACTTATAGCCAACCTTATAGCCAACCTTGTTGTAGTATGAGTGACTAAGTGATGACTATGTATGACATGCAGACATCAGATAGCCTAACGCACCGTGTTAAATCTCCAAGGGCGCGACCGCGCGTGCGACGCGACGGTCGTGGTAGGCGCGACCATGATACGGGCTGCTGGCAGCCCTTGGATCTGAGATCAAACGGTCGCATGCTAAGTTGCTGAAAATTTGCAGAATAACCCTCCAGGATAGGATATTCACCCATAGGTCTAGAATCACGCCATGCAACCGTTCGATCTCAGATCCAAGGGCTCTCGGAAGCCCGTATCATGGGAGAATGGAAAGCCACTACCCTGCCGTTCGCACGCTGGCAGTTCGCTCCTACTCGTCCCGCACGTCCTTTAATACTACGGCGGTTCGCTCCTAGTCGTCCCGTCATTCACATTACGGCAGTTCCACTAATCCTAACCCTCCTCCCAAATCCATGGCATCCCAAATCTCCACGATCGACGGTGAGTACAAGGTTAGAACCATCACCGGCGATGAGTTCGACGTCATCTACACCCGTTCTTCCGCGACGGTGAAAGGATGCCTTTCTCGCTTCAGACGCATGTTCGAAGACTCAGATGATGAGTGGGTCGCTGGGCTAGATGTTGAGTACACCACAGTCCTGGGACGAGAGAAGGATCTAAAGGACGAAGAGAGGAAGAAGCCCGCCGGGATCCAGGTTTGCGTGCATGACTTATGCTTGGTCTACCACATATGCCATGCCGACGTTGAGTGCCAGGATTTTAAGGACTTCCTCGAGAGCAACCTAGTCAAATTCGTTACTGTAGACTTTGGTAACGACAAAGAAGTCCTGGGTCGGATAGGCCTCGTTGTAGGCAACACCTTCGACCTCCAGAAGAATCGGCTGGTGTCCTCTCGTCAGCCTTCAATGCTGACCCTGGCAGGAGCCATGGTTCATCCTTCGTACGGTAAACTGGAGAAACCTCCATACACGTTTCATCGTTATGCATGGCAGCGGAATATAGACCACATCCACTATGCTGCAATGGATGGCTACCTTTGTTTCAATATCTACAAGGGTTGGATGAAGAGCAACAGCCAAGTGTGCGGTTCAAGCAAAGAAGTATCGGCCAAGAGGAAGAGGGACAAGGACGAAGTCGAGGACGTGGACGAGGACTCCGAGTAAGGTGGCAGTGTCGTTGCTCATGGTGGTTCTAATGCAGTGTCTACCGGAATAGTTGCAAAGTTTAATTTCAGGCGTGCTTAATTTAATTTGAGGGGTGTGTTGTGCTGAGCCCCAGCAGAACTATGTTATGCTTCTTCTCGTTACTTTAACTCTTCAGTACGTACATACTAGTATTTCTTACATTTCATCTTTTAGTTGGTATAGTACTACCACTCGTTTCTTCACATTATATACGTACAATATATATGGCCAACATCATATAGCCAACAGTTTAGTTGTCAAAGAATTTCAGGGTGCTTAGTTTTGTCAAAGAATTCCAGGGTGCTTAGTTTTATTTGAGGGGTGGGTTGTGCACTTGTGCTAGACACCATTATTGTGACAAGCCTTCTTAATAGTACTATATGCATAATTTGGCGACGAGCGCTCTCTATATGTACCACCTTTTTTTATTTCAAGTTTTGCTCCATGGCGCAATCCATCGATACTACTACTGTACAAAAGTGGAGTATATACATTTTTTAAAAGGCTAGCTCGGTCGGTTTCACGAGAGGCGAGGGCCTTTTTGATTTGACGGCTCATTACTGCTGTCAAATCGAACAGTACTGCGCCGCCCGCTGCACGCCCGGCGCCTCCATTAAACCCCTCCGTTAAACCCGCATGCAAACCGAGAATCCTACTCCGGCCACACGTCCGTTCATGAGCGGGCCGGAATTAAACGCAACACCGGCCGAGCTCCTCCCGTCCGCCCTCAGTTTAAACGAGGCCAGACGCCGGCCAAGCTGGACTATGCTTCGGTGCCTTAAGGCACCTGCCTTTGTGTCTATGACGTGTGGGCCCAACAGGTGGCTGGCCCACATGTCAGTGACGCAAAGGCAGGTGCCTTTAAGGCACCGAAGCTGCGTCCGGCCAAGCTCCTACCGTCCGCCCTCTATTTACACGAGGCCAGACAGACAGCAGGCAAGAATCGCACCCCTCCGCCGCTCACCCATCTCCTCCTTCACCATTTTCTCCACTCTTCCGATGGCTTCCGATGAGCCGTTCTCCGGCATATTACCCGGCTGGGTGGCCCGCCGAGCCCTCCGGATACGGGCGAGGCCGCTCGGTGCTTCACCAACCTCGCTTGGCCCGACGGAGCCAGTTACCGCCCTAAGCAGGTGCGTGGTTCAGCAACTCGCCGCTCCAGTTCAGCTCGATGAGGAGGGGCGAGTTGCTCCACGCCGGCACGGCGGCAAGCACGCCGGTACGGGCGCCGTCGCTGCCGCATCGTACCGCGCCACCAGTGTCTGCGGTGGCCGTGCCTCCCGTGTATGTGGGCGCGCCTCCCGTGCCTGCGGTAGCGCCATGCAGGCAGAGACAGAAGACGGGTGCATGGAGAGTGATGAGTCGGTGGCCAGCTTCTCCGTGTCCGCCGCCATCATCGAGGAGAAGTAGAACATAGGAGGCCGCCGCCACTTGGGACCCATGAAGGCCACCGCTGAGGCGACGACCGCGGATTCAGGTGGTTTCTTTGCTGCTTCGTCTCTTACGAGGACCTTCGTCGACCTCGCAAGTGTCTGACGGACATGAGGAAGACAAAGGGATCCGCGGGCGGCCATTTAGAACTAAAATAAGTCTAGATACATCCATTTCCAGGAAAAGTATTTCCGGACGGAGGGAGTATTAATTATACAAGAGAGCCGGATTGGCACCTCTTAGTTCATGTAAATGTAATGAAATCCATCATGTTTATATGAAGATCCGGCTTTTTATACGAAATCCTTCATGCTTATATGAAATCAGTCCGTGTTTGCATGAATTTCATCTGGTTGGTTAGAGTTGTAAAAATGTATGCCGCAGGCGTTTGATGTCGTCCTCCGCGGAAGGAAGCAGGAGGAAATTTGCCGGCTGCCGTTGGAGATGCTCTTTATGCTGGAAATAATAGAGTGACATCCAATCCATTTGAGTTAATTGCCTGTATGATTGTCCCTCTATAAAAAGTTAATTGCATGTACAGTGTACACGTGACTTGCAGGGTGGCTACAGCTTCGTACAGAAAGTTAAAAAGAAACAAGTCCATCCTTAATCTTGTATTCTAAGTATTCTGTGGGTTCCACTATCAGTACAGTAGCGAAAGAAGTATATATTAAATAAGTAGACTAATATATAATATAAAAATCTAAAGTTAAAAGACAGAATTCGAACTCATGTCATCGCGTTGCGAGCATCCGACGCTAACCAGCCCAGCACATTTTTGTTGTAGACCATGGTGGAGATATATCTCCATGTCTACTCTTATATATACTCCATTCGTTCCTAAATATTTGTCTTTTTCAGATTTCAAATGGACTACCACATACGGATGTGTATGTAGACATATTTTAGAGTGTAGATTCACTCATTTTGCTCCGTATGTCTTTTCAGGAGGGGTCAGATTGTCCTTGATTTATTTATGAGGTATCCAGATGGCACTGCACCGCCAAGAAAAGAGGGTAATATCAAAATTCTGGACTACTTTTTTGAGTATGTTGGTAAGGTCCGGTCATAGTCACTTGTTGAAATCTCTAAAAAGACAAATACTCCCTCCCTCCGGAAATACTTGTCATCAAAATGGATAAAAGGAAATGTATGTGGACGTATTTAGTTTTAGATACATCTCTTTTTATCCATTTTGATGACAAGTATTTTCGGATGGGGGAGTAGAAAACGGAGTTGGTGATGATGGTGTGCGTGCCATCCTGCAATATAGGCCGTCGGATTTATATCTAACGGATAGGAAAGAAACTATGGCAATTTTGCAAAAATATACCACACGTCTCTCCACGTTCGCAAATAAGGCCTTCCCTCGTTCAGCCTTTTCTCTCACAAGATAAACTACTCATACAAATGCATCTTGATGTTCCGTGCAACGCACGGACAGCTAGCTAATTTCTTTTAAAATAGTTGCTGCGATAATTGGGTTGAAGTGATATATTTTATGTCTGCCCCGAATGATTTCAGATTCACTAGTAGTAACAAAGAAAAGGTTGCCTTGTTAATTAATAGAAAACAGGGTGAAAACTATCACATGAGGCCGGTAAAAACAAGGCACACTGGGTTCAGCGTCATCGTCACTACAGCTGTGCGCGCGCGAGAAGTCTACATATCGAGGGGGCTACCGAGCGAGGCACCGAGACACAATGTTTGAGAGAGAAACCAATTGACAGATTATGATCAGATCGAGTTGTCACCCTTCTGCTGTCATTGTTTGGGGGGGGGAGAGAAAGACGTCTTGAGAGTGTGCGCGGTAGGCACAGAGGCACAACAAGCGAGTGTGTGTGTGTGTGTGTTTGAAAGAGGAGTAGATAGATTATTATCAAGATCGATGTGCCACCCTACTCCTTCGGTGCCGGGTAGTGTGTGTGTGTGTATATGTTTGAGAGAGAAGCCAGTCGATAGATTAGTATCAAGATTGAGGTGTCACCCTACTCCTTCGGTGTTGGGAAGTGTGGGTGTGTGGGGTGTGTGTGGGTGGGGGGGCAGTGACACTCACATATCTCTACTCTTATAAAAACAGAGTTGGTGATGATGGTCTTCCTGCCATCCTGCAATATAGGCCATCCGATTTATATCCGATGGACAGGAAGGAAACTATGGCAATTTTGCAAAAAGATACCCACACCCCTCTCCGCATTTGCAAATAAGGCATTCCCTCGTTCATCCTTTTCTCCCACAAGATAAACTTCTCATACAAATGCATCTTGATGTTCCGTGCAACGCATGGGCATCTTGCTAGTAGGGAGAAGGAGTTTGTGTGACACATATCTAGCTATATTAAGGGATAGGTAGATAGCATATGTGTGAGAGACATTATTATACATTGAGACATTAGTGGCTGTGGGTGGGCGGAATTAAAGGGGTGGGCGTGTTAGACATAGAGAGCGTGTGTGTTTCTGTGTGAGAGACTTGTAGGACGGGGTAGAAAGACGAATTTAACCCTGACGGAGGGAGAGAAATACACGAAGTGCGCGTGTGTGATTCTGATGCCCACAGGGAAATGAGATATGTATGCGTGTGAGAGAGATTGCACAATTCATTCACGTATCACTATCTAGCGATCGTGGACGTGCATCGCTTGAACATAAGTCAATATCTACTTCGTATCGTGGCCAAAGGTACAATATCGATTCAACGCTATAAAGATTGGACACTCACATATCACATTTTTTCTATTTAAATAAATCTTTTCAGTTGTGCATGCCAAAGTTACAGTGATGTTTCTTCAAACAACCAATGTAGCTATCATGTACATGCACCATTGTTACTCTTGCATTCAAATTCATTAGTGTTGGATGATTTAAGTTTCTATTTTGAAGTAATATATGTAATATTCATATATGAGTTCAATGGGTACGCAATTTAAGAAAGGGAGGCTATGTAATCATATGAGGTGACACTTTTAAGTAGCTGACTACAATATCCATTTCTTTTTGTGCGCCTCTACACTAACACGTCAATGCATTATGTTTAAAGTAAATAACCAATGGCACTAAATTATCTATTTACACGAGAAATACATAGGCTGAGCATTTGATCCCTTTTTTGTGAACGCGCCACTACACCCGTACGATTGGCCGCGCCCGTGTGAACGTCCAAGTTATCGGCGCATCATCCCGAGTTATTGTCTTTTTTTCTGGGGTGGACTTCACACCAGTTATTGACTGCTGACGCGTGCCCCGTGTACACAGTCTAGCATGACCTTCCCGCTAGCATGGTCCAAAATTAGTTGAAACTGGATACGAACGATCCCGCGGGCGGCAAAATCTCCCGCCTCCTTCTAAAATTTCCGCCACCTTAGTCTTTAGCATGCGAAATCCCCTTTTTGTCCTTGGTGCACGGAGACCAACAGTTACAATACCGCCCTCATCTACATGATAGGTCGGGGCTGCTTTGGTAACTTCCGGTTCCCCCCACTACACGGCACCCCCATTTCCTCTCCCCCTCCCGCAAAAAAGACCAACTCCACAGCACCAGAGCATCTTACATCACGCCGTCCGTACTTCATCGCCCTTTCTCCCCTCCCCTCTCGAAACCCTAGACTGCTCATCCACCGGCATACCATAGCCCATTCACTGCCAGCGGTGTCCACCTTGCCGGATCTGCTTCTGCGGCCGCATCTACCCCTCCCACCTCCCCTAGAAACAAGTAGACTGCTCATCCACCACTGTACCACAGCCCATTCAGTGTCGGCCTTGTCCACGACGCCGGATCTGCTTCGCCGGTACTCTCGTCAACCGCTGCGCATCTGCAGCGGCTCATTCGTACTCCCCACCGGAGACGCTTCGTCCACACCCCCCGGAGCTGCCCCACCGACGCCCCTGTCGACGGCCTCTGATCCTCTTCGCCGACACCTTCCTCAACCCTACCGGAGCCGCTTTGCCGACACCTTCCTCAACCCTACCGGAGCCGCTTCGCCGACACCATCGTCAACCCTACCGGAGTAGCTTCGCCTATACCATTCTCAACCCTCCCGGGGCCGCTTTGGCAACTCACAAGTCCACGGCCTCAGATCCGCTTCCTCGCACCCTCATCCAACCTACCGGAGCAGCTTCTGACGCCCCGTCCACGGCCACAGATCCGCATCGTCGACACCTCCCTTAACCCAACCACCGGAGCAGCTTCTGACGCCCCGTCCACGGTCGCAGATCCGCATTGTCGACACCATCCTTAACCCAACCACCGAAGCAGCTTCTGACGCCCCGTCCACGGCGCAGATCCGCGTCATCGACACCATCCTTAACCCAACCACTGGAGCAGCTTCACATACGCCCTCGTCCATGGCCACAGACCCGCTTCGCCCACACCGTAGTCCACCCTACCGGAGCCGCTCCACAAACACCCTACTCGACGGTTCTAGATCTCCTTACCGGACCCCGACAGCCAGCGCAGTGTCATCACCCTTGACATTTCTAACCTGATTCCCACCGTCTGGAGAGATGCCAAGCACCCGCCACGGCCTAGGTACTTGTCACCTTTAAACCTATCCAGCATCACTTGCCCGATGTACTTCAAATATACTAACCGGTCCCTGTTATCTGTTATGCAGCTGGCAAAAACTACAAGGACGATGTTTCTTCTGGATCTAACAGCTTGGCCAACCAAGATCCTGGACTGAGGCATTGCTATGATCTTGTAAGCACGTCTCTCTCTCTCTTGTATTGTTCTGTGCCTGTCAGCGTGCTTTGCTAGGATTTTCGACCAGTAATCCCTTTGTGCAGACAATGATTTCTACTACTGGCTGCTAAATTAGATATGTAGATGTCATACATGATACTACCTCGTACCTTCGTTCCTATGTAACATCCCAAATTTTCAATTTGGAATGTTATACATAGATCATCATTGCATATCATGTTTTATTGCATTTTGACAAATCCTAAGCAACTCAAGGACCCTCGGAGAGAGTTGGGGATTTTCTCGTATTTTCATATTTGATTTTTCAAACGAGGATTTTTGGTTTTAATTATTTTTCTCTCCGGAAAAATATTTCATTTTAAATAAACGAGAGGAGAAAATATGACTTCTCCAAAACATTGAAATACTGGAGGAAAAATGTTAAAATCATTATTTGGAATTTAAATGGATTTTATTTGCAATTTTTATTGCATTTAAAAATATGCATGTTTTCAAAATATTTATTTTTGATTTTCAAAATGTTCACCCTATTCTAGATTTCCTAACTAGACGGGGAAAATTTATTTCATATTTTTCTGATTTTTATTTATTTTTCTACGCAATTTTCCGCGGAACTTATTTTTTTTATAAAAAAACAAACGCGCCCGCGCCGACTGGGCCAAGCCCAGCCGACGGCCCGCCCCGTCGCCCCTCTTCTCTCTCCCCACGACGCCGCCGCCGGAGTCTGAGCATGCCACGGGAGCCGCCGCCGCCTCGGGTTTGCCCCTTCCCCAAGCCGCCCGCACCCCCTTCCATAAATAGACCCCCCCTCCGTTTTCCTCACCACCGCCGCCGGAGGAGCCCGCCGCCGCCGCCCGCATCTAGCCCGCCGCCGCCGCCGCTTTTTGCCTCGCCGCCGCCGCCGGGAGTCGCCGGAGCCGCCGCCCCGCCCGCCGAGCACCCCCCCGAGCCCCGCACCCCTCGCGCTCGAGCCCCGCTCGCCGGAGCCCCTCGCGGAGCCGCCGTCGAGGTACTGCCGCCGGCTGCTTCGTTGTGACCGGTTTTCTGAAAAAAAAACCTTTTGTTTAAAAAAAACCCTAGATCGGTTTTTTTTTCGGTTTTCTTATTTCGCGAGCGTTCCCCGAACCGTTCGTTTTAACGAACGCGTTCATCGGTTTTTCTCTGTTAACGAACGTCCGTTATTTAACCGTTCGTCCGTTTTTCTTTTTCGTCGGATTTTCTCGTTATTTTCTTGGATTCGATTTCCGATCGAATTTTCGAATCTGTTTAACTTTTCGCTCGTTTATCGGAATCAGGTGATTCAAGCGCCTAGAGTTTCGTCTCGAAATTCTCTTTCCGTTTAACCTACTCAAACAAGTTTTTGCTGCAGTAAAATTTGACCTAGATCCAGATTAGCAAACGAAGTTTCTTTCTTTCGCCGTTTGACTTTCGTTGTTCTTTCGAGTTGATTCTTTTTGCAAACCGGAGTTCTTAAGTTGAACTTTCTGGTTGGATCTTTCATTCGAGTTTTACCTGTGCATTAGATGAGTACTGATTGTATGCTTGTTTGTTTGCGATAGAGTACCCGGAGTGTGCCGCTTGTTACTTCGACTCGTTAGGTTTTGCGGATCATCAGCAAGGCAAGTAACACTTTGATCATACCCCGTTCATACCCAGTTTTATTGCATTAGATCTATTTTTTCCCTCAACACTTGCATGATTAGGATCTAATAAACTGTGGGTATTGGGAAGTAGTTGAGGTAGTACCTATTACCTGTTCTTTATCAAACCCTTGGGAGTTACTTCTACGTTGCTATTATATTGCCATGCTATGCTCGTAGACGTGGATTGGGTTTGAGTGATATTCATGACAGATGTGAGATGTTTAATAATGGTTCAAACTTAAGGTGGCAACTATAACTCACATCTGGGTGGATTGAGGCACCTGGAGAACCCAGTGTTGTCTGTATGTATAAGGTCCACCACCCAGGCTCAAAGGGATCATGAGATTATTCATGCTAGAAACTTCTGTGTGCAGCCACAAGCTATTATGGGCTCTAGCATAGCTGAGTAGGTTACAGGATCTCTTGAAGAGGTGGACTAGCAGATGTAGGGGAAAGTAGGTGTACGGGTCCATCCAGAGTAGAGAGTGACTGTTTCTGAAAGACTGTGTCTCGGTCATCCGTTTCTCAAACATCATGCAGTGCGAGAATCAAGCGGAGGCGATCGAGTCTTGTGGGGAAAAGTGCACAAACCTCTGCAGAGTGTACAAACTGATCATGATTAGCCGTGTCCCCGGTTACGGACAACTTGAGTATCTAGTATCTGGATTATCATTTGAATCTCATCACCGTGATACTTATAATTAATTTTGTTGGGTTAATGATGACACTTAATTGGGATTGAGTTGGAGGTACCTTCTCAATGTTTCAACCACCATGATAGTTAAATAAAATTTATTCCTTTGCAGTAGGATAAAATTGGCTTTTCGCAAAACTGTAACCATAGAGCCTTTCCACCAGCCATATATGCATATAGTATAGCATTATTATTGTTCATTGCTCTCTATGTGTTGCTTTGCCAGCATATTCTATGTGCTGACCCGTTTTCGGGCTGCAACGTTTCATGTTGCAGACTTTTCAGACGACGAGTAAGGTGCCTTAGGTCGTGGTCTTATACTCAGTGATGCCGCTGGAGTTGATGGACTCACTTATCTTCCAAGTCTTCCGCTGTTATCGTTATTAGATGGCCTTAAGCCATGCCTATCATACTTAATCTCTTTGGAGATTTTCGATGTAATAAGTGTGTGATTGCTACTCTGTTATAAACCCTCCATTTGTACTGTGCGTGTCAGCATTACTGATCCAGGGATGACACTGGTGCACAGCAGCACAGGCCATTTGAGGTCTGGTCGCTACATCCTAAATATAAGTCTTTCTAGAGATTCCACTATAGGCTACATACGGAGCAAAATGAGTGAATCTACAATCGAAAATGCATCTACATACATCTGTATGTGGTCCATACTGGAATCTCTACAAAGACATATATTTAGGAACATGGGCAGTACATTACACAAAATCGTAGGTGGCATGCAGGAATTCCAGTGCACTACATTAGGCTCCCTTAGAGTGCCTGCTAGTCCAGCATACAGAGTCATGGCTAGTTTATGGTACGCACACAATCGTTAATTGGTGGTTTAAATATGCGCAAGGGATATGCAATGTAGTATCATGTAGAGATGTCTGAAATTAGCCGTGTCAAACTTGCAGATAGGGTTACACAATGAAAAAGTACAAGATGTATGTGACAATTTCATGGAACATCGCAAAAAAAGGAGAGGCAGCGGTGAGCCTATACAGTGTGCTATGGTACGTCACTCCTCCATTGCAATCATCGTGACATGTTATTTGTATGCCAGTTCTATTAGCCAACTGCCAAGTTTCTTAGGGACAGTTATTACGAGTTATCCTAAGAAAATAAGCACCTGTGAATATAAGCTCCATGTAATAAGCCAACCAGTTCTTTTCATTGCGTTTTCAGCTTATCTTTGGTATGATCAGTGGAAAGTCTAGATTGCATTTTTTTTTCATTTTGCTGCCCATATGGAAATTAATTTGACTTGCAAACATCATAAATTGAACCCAGTGCAGTAATTAATATGATAGGAAAACAGACCATCACTATTTGCTCAAAATGCAAATACAAAGATACCATCTAGTTGGCACAATCTACTTTGGTCAATGTTTTCCATAGAGATCCCATTGCCTAATTTAAATGAAGAACGCATGAGCCACATTTAAATGAAGAACAATTATTTATTGAAATTCGATTGTCCAAGTGGCTGGTTATTATCATATAGCAGCACCACTTGAAAGCATCATATAGCAGCAGCAGCTCATAGCAACTCATCATACAGCAGCAACAGTCTGCAATTCATCATATACCAGCAACAGCTCATAGCAATTCATCATATAGCAGCAGCAGGAGCAGCTCATAGCAATTCATCATATAGCAGCAGCAGGAGAAGCTTATAGCAACTCATCATATAGCAGCAGCAATAGCTCATAGCAATTCATCATATAGCAGCAGCAGCAGCTCATAGCAACTCATCATACAGCAGCAGCAACTCATAGCAATTCATCATATAGCAGCAGCAGGAGCAGCTCATAGCAATGCATCATATAGCAGCAGCAGAAGCAGCTCATATGTAACGCCCCGAGACCGACGCTCCAGAGGGCTTCCATGTTTTTCGTTGTTGTCATGTGTTTCGTTTGTTTGTTGCATTCATTATCGCATCATTCGCATTGCATCGGCACTCCGTTGCCGTCATGTTTTCAAAACTTGCATCCGCTCGTAGTTGCCACGTTTCCCCCTTTCTTTCGTTGACCGTTCCGAGTCCCATCGGGTTTTCGCTTCCCTCTTGTCCGTGACCGCCTTACCCCCCCTTTTGCGTGCGTGTCCGAAACTTCCCTGAACTCAACCCGGACAGTTGTCACCGTTGAGTCCGAATCATCCCCAAACATCTACAAAACATCTCCGTTTTCTTTGTTGGACGCTCTAGCCTACTCATTATCGACCGCCCGATTACGATCGGACGGATCGCGTTAAACCCCTACCCTAATCCCCTACCTATATAAATAGTCCAACCCTAAACTTTAGGAAGCTTGTCCCATCCTTCCCACTCCGCCGCCACCATCTTCCTCGGGATCCATCCCGAGCCAACTACCTCTCCACCTGCTCCATCCAATCCATCGATCCCTGCCTCCCTCGATTCCCCACCAAAAGAGCCCGCACCCAATGATCCAAATCCTCTCGGCATCTCTCTTCATCCTCCTCCCAGGAACAAAGCCATGGCGCCTGAGGCCTCCCCTGGCTCGTCTCGTCGGAGCCCTTCCAGTGGCTGCTCCAGGCCGTCGCCCTCGTCTCTCCTCGTCCTCCAGCCACTCCCCACTGCTCGCAGCCGCCTCCCCTCCCGGCTCCCGTGCGTGTCCAGCACCAAAGGAGAGGAGCTCCTCGAGCCCTCGATCCCGCGGGCAGGTGCCCGAGCGCCTCCTCACCTCGTCCCCGTCGCCGCTGCTGCCTCGCCTCCTGCCGAGCGCCTCCCTCACCCACGGCCTCCTCCCCGTCGCCTTGGAGCCCGAGGGTGCCACCACCTCCTAGCGCCACTGCCGGCGACCTCGACGAACCAGGCCACCCCGGCCAGCCTCCGGCCACCTGCAAGCCAACCGCATCGCCCGCTCGTTCCCCTGCTTCAACAGAGCGCGGCGCCATGCCTGCCTCCTCTGCCTCGCGCTCGTTCGCCGCCGCTGACTCCCTGCCGCTGCCATCTGCTTCCCCTGCACCGAGCAGAGCCAATGCCGCCCCAACCCGGCGCGCCTCCGCCCCTTCTTCGGCCAAGTCCGGCGCCCCATGGCCGAATCCGCCGTCGCCTGCTCGTCGGTAGCCGCCCCCGTGCCCGCGACCCCCTGCTTCGCCCGTTCATGCGCCGCCGCCCCTGCATCGAGCCGCGTCAGACGGACCAGCGAGGACACCCTGCTCCCGCTCGTCTTCGTTGACCCGGTCCAGTCGACCGCCAGATCCACTCCGAGCGTGGGCTGCAAGCCTCTCCAAGGCCTAGCCCAGCGCTGCTGCCTCCATCCAGCCCAACTCCAGATCCGGGCCTTAGCCCATGGGTGAGCAGCTCCTCTAGCCCCTCTGGTCTATTGTGGCCCAGCAAGTTTCGGCCCGTGTAGGGTTTTTTTTCAGATCTGCGATTTTAGCAATTATCCCAGAAACGTCTGTTTTACAGAAAACCCCTCATGTTCATGCATATAATAACTAATTAATCATGCATCAGAATTAAATAAACTATATATGAAATATGCTTGGATTTTTGTCTAGTTTCATAATATGCCACTTTCATCCCATGTTAAAATGTTGTTTGTTTAATTTGCTCGATTGCCATGCTAAAATGATTTATTTCATAACTAAATAACCGTAGCTCGGATTTAAATAAACTTTATATGTAATTGGGGTAGAAAAATTCATAGATTAACAGGGTGCACCTCATTTTGTTGTTTAACAACATTAAAATTGTGTTTAGGGCAGAACAGTACCAAATTCAAAATATGCATATGAGGATTTTCCGGAATTGTTGTTTGTTGTTCCGGCCTCATTTAAACTTGCCTAAATAGTTAGTTTACTTATGTCTCACCTCTTGCCATGTTAATCAACATTTAATATTGTTGGGTACATAACCGAGAGAACTAAACAATTGATGTGGTGTTTCGTCAATATGCAACTCGTTGCATAGTGAGCTCCTCTTAATTTGTAGTGTTGTTTGTTGCACTTTGCCATGCCATGCCTCTTTAAACCGGACATGCATCATACTTGTTTGTGCATCATGCCATGTGTATGTGGTGGTTGTTTACTATGTTGTTTGTTTCTTTCCGGGTTGCTTCTCTCGTTAGCTTCGGTTTCGTTCCGGAGTTGTGAGGATTCATTCGACTACGTCCGGTTGTCTACTTCATGGACTCGTTCTTCTTCCTTGCGGGATCTCAGGCAAGATGACCATACCCTCAAAATCACTTCTATCTTTGCTTGCTAGTTGTTCGCTCTATTGCTATGCTGCGCTACCTATTCACTTGCTCTTCAAGCCTCCCAAATTGCCATGAACCTCTAACCTTTGTCACCCTTCCTAGCAAACCGTTGTTTGGCTATGTTACCGCTTTGCTCAGCCCCTCTTATACCGTTGCTAGCTGTAGGTGAAGATGAAGATTGCTCCATTTTGGATTATGTTTATGTTGGGATATCACAATATCTCTTATATTATTAATGCATCTATGTATTTGGTAAAGGGTGGAAGGCTCGGCCTTATGCCTGGTGTTTTTTTCACTCTTGCCGCCCTAGTTTCCGTCATACCGGTGTTATGTTCCTTGATTTTGCGTTCCTAACGCGGTTGGGTGATTTATGGGACCCCCTTGACAGTTCGCTTTGAATAAAACTCTTCCAGCAAGGCCCAACCTTGGTTTTACATTTGCGTCACCTATCCTTTTCCCTTGGGAGTCGCGCTCTCGAGGGTCATCTTTATTTACACCCGGGGCCAGTGCTCCTTCGAGTGTTGGTCTAACCTGTCAGTCGCCGGTGGCCACCAGGGGCAACTCTGGGCTCGCCTATCGGAAGCTTGGACAATCCGGTGTGCCCTGAGAACGAGATATGTGCAGCTCCTATCGGGATTTGTCGGCACATTCGGGTGGCTTTGCTGGTCTTGTTTTACCATTGTCGAAATATCTTGTAACCGGGATTCCGAGACTGATCGAGTCTTCCCGGGAGAAGGAATATCCTTCGTTGACCGTGAGAGCTTATAATGGGCTAAGTTGGGACACCCCTGCAGGGTATAAACTTTCGAGAGCCATGCCCGCGGTTATGTGGCAGATGGGAATTTGTCAATATCCGGTTGTAGAGAACTTGACACTCGACTTAATTATAACGCATCAACTGCATGTGTAGCCGTGATGGTCTCTTTTCGGCGGAGTCCGGGAAGTGAACACAACTTTTGGGTTATGTTTGACGCAAGTAGGAGTTCAGGATCACTTCTTGATCATTACTAGTTGACGACCGTTCCGTTGCTCCTCTTCTCGCTCTTATTTGCATATGTTAGCCACCATATATGCTTAGTCGCTGCTGCAACCTCACCACCTTACCCTTTCCTACCCTTAAGCTTTAATAGTCTTGATCTCCCGGGTGTGAGATTGCTGAGTCCTCATGACTCACAGATACTTCCAAAACAGTTGCAGGTGCCGATGAGACCAGTGCAGGCGATGCCACCGAGCTCAAGTGGGAGTTCGATGAAGACCTTGGTCCTTACTATGTGTCTTTTCCTGATGACCAGTAGTGGAGCCCAGTTGGGACGATCGGGGATCTAGCAGTTGGGTTGTCTTCTTTTCTTTTGGTTCCGTAGTCGGACCTATGTGTGTATCTTGTATGATGTATGAATTCATTTATGTATTGTGTGAAGTGGCGATTGTAAGCCAACTCTTTATCCCATTCTTGTTCATTACATGGGATGGTGTGAAGATGACCCTTCTTGCGACAAAACCACAATGCGGTTATGCCTCTAAGTCGTGCCTCGACACGTGGGAGATATAGTTGTATCATGGGTGTTACAAGTTGGTAATGAGAGCCATCCCCGACTTAGGAGCCCCCTGCTTGATTGAATCGCTGGCGTTGTTGAGTCTAGAACAAAAATGTTTTGAGTCTTAGGATTATATATATCGGAGAGTAGGATTCTTTTTACTCCTCAGTCCCTTCGTCGCTCTGGTGAGGCCTCCTGACGTAGAAGTTTTGACTTTTCTCTCCTCAAATTTCACTAAAAATTTTAGGATCACGCGGGTATCTTGGAATCGTTCCGATGGTTTTGTGACATTGTTCTTGGTGCCTCCTGACATTTAGGGGTTGTGGCAGTGTCCCGGGGAGTTGAGCTCCGAGGTGTTGTCGTCACAATTTTATCGTTGCAGTTCTGGAATACCTGAGTTTCGCCGACATTGAAAATCTCTTTTATGCAGTTGTTGGTGAGATCACCTCGACGCCACCCAGTACTGGGGCGGGAGTTCGGGAGTATTGCCATAACTCGTATAACGGATGCTTTTCGAAGGTTGAGGTAAACGATTTCCGAAGTTTCTTGGTTATGTGTTGACGGATGGATACAGCTGGATCTAGGTATTGTTAGTTTGGGTGATATATTTTGTGTCCCCTGTATCCCCAACACCTGATTGCATAACCAGAAAGTTTCGGGAGTTTATAAGTGGGAATTCAAGTAGCTCCTAGGATATCTTTCCGACAGATGCATGATATGAGATTGGGGTTCGACGTCTAGTGGTCCGCCTTTCCACGGTTGGTTTTACAGTGGTCTCATAGTGTCTTAAAGAGTCCTTGGCTATGCCTACTCGGGGACGCTTCGTATGTCATGTGCACTGCCTTGTACATGATGGTGCTGTAGGATCGAGCCCGTGTGGGCCCCACCACGAAAACTTCGGACGAAATCTCGATCATATGTTTGTTCCGGCTTATTCAGCAAGCCAATCCTTGGTTTTGTTTTATTTGTGGTATTCGAGTTGCTTCGAAGTCAAATGTTGAATCCATATTTTTCCTAAACGGTGTTCTCATATTGCTATGTGGATACTAATCCTTCTTGATCATCGAGGTTGCCATGTTAATTCCTTCCCAAACGGTGTGCTTCTCTTCAAGTAAATCCGATCATTTCAACATTCGCGAGATCAATTCTCAGTTCTTTGCAACGGTGTTTGCTTCATCCGTCCCAAGTTGTCTTTGTTTTTCCCGCCCTCCCACCCTTTTTCTTGAAACACTCAGATTTCTTAATCAAGTATCCATCTTATGGATGTGAAGTCTCTTCATTCTTTTCCTCCATGTTCTTAACGATGATTTCTCATGAAGATGCTCAATAGTTTCAAGTTCATCATCCTTCATTGTTGTTTCTTCTCCGGTGGATCCAATTCAAGCTTACAGTGTTGATCATATTCCTTTCCTCGTTTCAAATGTTTTCTCTTGCCGGTGCACCTCTTAATCATCCATTTTTCGCCATTCATTCGTATCCGGAGCGCTGAAGATATCTCAGAAAATTCAAGCTGCCATTCTTAATCAGTTTAAACTATTTTGAGGTTGTTATCCTATTCAAGCCATTTAATTCAACCGGTGCTATCTTCATTTCAAGTAATCATTTCAACGGTGTTTCTTTTGAGTGGGCCCTAACCCACAGGTCTTTTTTCAGGATCTTACCTGACTCTTCTAATTTTTCCGGAGTTATTCTCAAATTCATTGCAAAGTTTGACGTAAGAATGAATTATCATCAGTCAAATGTCTTTCCCCAAGATCTTTCCAATTCTTTTCATTGTTGGTTCAATCTTTCTAATTTTCATTCCGGAGTGCCTCAACAATTCATGGTGGTGTTTCTCATCGTCATTCTCAACATTTGAAGACCGAAGAAGAATTTCTCTTGAATCTTGGTCCGTTCTCTTGAAGATTCATGGTTCTTACTTGTTGCCATCCTCTCAAATTGTTTCCAATCGCGTAATTCTTTTCTTACCCATCCGTAGCATTTCAGAGTTGTTTTCATTTCTTGATCATCCAAAGGCCATCATTTCAGAAAGATTTCTTCGTTCTAAGTTTTCAGCCTCGTTCTTCAATTATTCTTAATTGATGTCTCTTCGTTCATCTCCATATTATTCCGGTGCATCGTCCAAGTATCCTCTAATCAGTTCATGATCTCTTCGTTCTCATGTATCTAAATCCCCTCAAGTATCTTCATTCGTTTTCCAATTCTTCCTGGCGAATTTTGCCTTTGCTACTTTCATTTTCAATTCTTACGGTGGTTCGTGCAAGAGTTCTCTTCCTTGGTTATCATATCAATTCATTCGTTCTTTCCAAATCCTACCGGCGGTTCGTTGAAGATTTTTTCCAAGTTTGCGCAATATCTATCTTAATCCTTTCTACGCAAATAAGTAGTATGCAAAACCCGTTGCTTGTCATCAATTTAAATTGGTGAAGGATACGCATAACGTAATTCTTATTATTGTTTCATCCAAATGTTTAATTCCTTCTTCCGGAGTTCGTAGTGATATCAATTTCTCAGTTATATGTGTTCATCTTCTTCCGGAGCTCCAAGTTTTCCGCATTATCTCATCGCGAAGCTCCATCTAAATCATCACAAGGCTAAACCTGGTGTTGTCAACTTCTCTTTCTTGCTATCCTCCTTTTTTTTGTTTACCGGAGTTCTTCATGGAGGCTCTACATGGTGCTTCATCAAGGATTCTTTTCATTCTTCAATTTGTTCTTCAAGATTTCTCTCGAAGTTATGATCTGTCAAGCCATACTTCAAAATAAACATGGTGCTCAACACATGTTTGTATTGAGGAGTTCAAGCATTCTTCTTCTTGCATTCCGAAGTGCAATTCTTTCTACAATATCTTTTGAGGTGGTGTTATGTCATTCTTGACAATTTGAGTTCGCGTTTCATGATTCACATGTTGTCAAGAATGAGATATTTTAAATCCACCAATCTATTTGTTGGAGTTATCTTGGTATAGATTTCACTTAAAGCCTTCTCGAAGGAATGTTGCTAATTGTGGTGTCTATCAATGATCCAAGTTTTCTCATATCCTCTCAGCGAGAGAAGTTTTCATCTCTTCGTTGATCTCAAGCAAGCAATTGCTTCTGTTAGTGGCGGGTTGTCACCTCATAATTTTGAGATGTGTTCCATAAGCCCACAACAAGCTTGTTCTTTTCGTTGTTTATTTCCCGACAACTCCGTTATAACCTTCTTGGAAGGATGCTTTCCAAGCTCATTTGTGGCGGAAGTTGTCATTTTCTTCTCCATTCTTTATTCCAATGATCTATCTTCTATTTTTTTTCTTCCGGAGGCATGGTGATGTTGCTCTCTTCGCTCATCATCTCGAATTGTGAGGATCGTGTTCTTTTCTTACTTATCCATTTAACCGGAGTGTCGTGTTTTCATTCGAGTTCTCTCATCTTATCAAGTTTTGTCTCCTTCCCCAACCGGAGGGCTGTCTGAAATCTTTCTTACCCCTTGTGCCATTCTTTTAATAGTTCTGGAGGCAGTGTGTTGTTGATTTCATTGAGTATCCTCTCATCTTGTCAAGATCATGTTCAATTCCTTCCATTTACAGTCGGACTGCTGCCCAAATTATATCACTCTATTCCTTCTGTATCTTGTTTGAACCGGAGTGTTGTCGTAATTGATCTTTATCGTTCCTTATACATCTCATTTCAACCGGAGTGCTTGCATGTACTTCTTGTCCATCTTAACCATTTTTGTTTGTTTTTCAACCTACAAGGTTCTTGTAATGGTCCATGTTCCTCTTGCTGAACGGAGTGTTGTAAATTTTGTTCACCTCCGTCGTGTCATTTCTTCAAGCTTTGCGACCTCTCATGGTTCTTTGGTTTCACTCGTTTGTCAAAGAAGCAATTTGTTTTACCTCTTCCGTTTCTCTCCGGTGCCATCCTAGATCTCGGGACGAGATCCTCTTGTAGTGGTGGAGTGTTGTAACGCCCCGAGACCGACGCTCCAGACGGCTTCCATGTTTTTCGTTGTTGTCATGTGTTTCGTTTGTTTGTTGCATCCATTATCGCATCATTCGCATTGCATCGGCACTCCGTTGCCGTCATGTTTTCAAAACTGGCATCCGCTCGTAGTTGCCACGTTTCCCCCTTTCTTTCGTTGACCGTTCCAAGTCCCATCGGGTTTTCGCTTCCCTCTTGTCCGTGACCGCCTTACCCCCCCTTTTGCGTGCGTGTCCGAAACTTCCCCGAACTCAACCCGGACAGTTGTCACCGTTGAGTCCGAATCATCCCCAAACATCTACAAAACATCTCCGTTTTCTTTGTTGGACAGTCTAGCCTACTCATTATCGACCGCCCGATTACGATCGGACGGATTGCGTTAAACCCCTACCCTAATCCCCTACCTATATAAATAGTCCAACCCTAAAATTTAGGAAGCTTGTCCCATCCTTCCCACTCCGCCGCCACCATCTTCCTTGGGATCCATCCCGAGCCAACTACCTCTCCACCTGCTCCATCCAATCCATCGATCCCTGCCTCCCTTGATTCCCCACCAACAGAGCCCGCACCCATGATCCAAATCCTCTCGGCATCTCTCTTCATCCTCCTCCAAGGAACAAAGCCATGGCGCCCGAGGCCTCCCCTGGCTCGTCTCGTCGGAGCCCTTCCAGCGGCTGCTCCAGGCCGTCGCCCTCGTCTCTCCTCGTCCTCCAGCCGCTCCCCACTGCTCGCAGCCGCCTCCCCTCCCGGCTCCCGTGCGTGTCCAGCACCAAAGGAGAGGAGCTCCTCGAGCCCTCGATCCAGCGGGTAGGTGCCCGAGCGCCTCCTCACCTCGTCCCCGTCGCCGCTGCCTACCTCGCCTCCTGCCGAGCGCCTCCCTCACCCACGGCCTCCTCCCCGTCGCCTTGGAGACCGAGGGTGCCACCACCTCCTAGCGCCACTGCCGGCGACCTCAACGAACCAGGCCACCCCGGCCAGCCTTCGGCCACCTGCAGGCCAACCGCGTCGCCCGCTCGTTCCCCTGCTTCAACAGAGCGCGGCGCCATGCCTGCCTCCTCTGCCTCGCGCTCGTTCGCCGCTGCCGACTCCCTGTCACTGCCATCTGCTTCCCCTGCAACGAGCAGAGCCACTGCCGCCCCAACCCGGCGCGCCTCCACCCCTTCTCCAGCCAAGTCCGGCGCCCCATGGCTGGATCCGCCGTCGCCTGCTCGTCGGTAGCCGCCCCCGTGCCCGCGACCCCCCCTGCTTCGCCCGTTCATGCGCCGCTGGCCCTGCATCGATCCGCGTCAGACGGACCAGCGAGGACACCCTGCTCCCGCCCGTCTTCATTGACCCGGTCCAGTCGACCGCCAGATCCACTCCGAGCATGGGCTGCGAGCCTCTCCAAGGCCTAGCCCAGCGCTGCTGCCTCCATCCAGCCCAACTCCAGATCCGGGCCTTAACCCATGGGTGAGCAGCTCCTCTAGCCCCTCTGCTCTGTTGTGGCCTAGCAAGTTTCGGCCCGTGTAGGTTTTTTTTCAGATCTACGATTTTAGCAATTATCCCAGAAACGTCTGTTTTACAGAAAACCCCTCATGTTCATGCATATAATAACTAATTAATCATGCATCAGAATTAAATAAACTATATATGAAATATGCTTGGATTTTTGTCTAGTTTCATAATATGCCACTTTCATCCCATGTTAAAATGTCGTTTGTTTAATTTGCTTGATTGCCATGTTAAAATGATTTATTTCATAACTAAATAACCGTAGCACGGATTTAAATAAACTTTATATGTAATTGGGGTAGAAAAATGCATAGATTAACAGGGTGCACTTCATTTTGCTGTTTAACAACATCAAAATTGTGTTTAGGGCAGAACAGTACCAAATTCAAAATATGCATATGAGGATTTTCCGGAATTGTTGTTTGTTGTTCCGGCCTCATTTAAACTTGCCTAAATAGTTAGTTTACTTATGTCTCACCTCTTGCCATGTTAATCAACATTTAATATTGTTGGGTACATAACCGAGAGAACTAAACAATTGATGTGGTGTTTCGTCAATATGCAACTCGTTCCATATTGAGCTCCTCTTAATTTGTAGTGTTGTTTGTTGCACTTTGCCATGCCATGCCTCTTTAAACCGGACATGCATCATACTTGTTTGTGCATCGTGCCATGTGTATGTGGTGGTTGTTTACTATGTTGTTTGTTTCTTTCCGGGTTGCTTCTCTCATTAGCTTCGGTTTCGTTCCGGAGTTGTGAGGATTCGTTCGACTACGTCCGATTGTCTACTTCATGGACTTGTTCTTCTTCCTTGCGGGATCTCAGGCAAGATGACCATACCCTCGAAATCACTTCTATCTTTGCTTGCTAGTTGTTCGCTCTGTTGCTATGCTGCGCTACCTATTCACTTGCTCTTCAAGCCTCCCAAATTGCCATGAACCTCTAACCTTTGTCACCCTTCCTAGCAAACCGTTGTTTGGCTATGTTACCGCTTTGCTCAGCCCCTCTTATAGCGTTGCTAGCTGCAGGTGAAGATGAAGATTGCTCCATTTTGGATTATGTTTATGTTGGGATATCACAATATCTCTTATATTATTAATGCATCTATGTATTTGGTAAAGGGTGGAAGGCTCAGCCTTATGCCTGGTGTTTTTTTCACTCTTGTCGCCCTAGTTTCCGTCATACCGGTGTTATGTTCCTTGATTTTGCGTTCCTAACGCAATTGGGTGATTTATGGGACCCCCTTGACAGTTCGCTTTGAATAAAACTCTTCCAGCAAGGCCCAACCTTGGTTTTACATTTGCCTCACCTAGCCTTTTTCCCTTGGGAGTCGCGCTCTCGAGGGTCATCTTTATTTACCCCCCCCCCCCGGGCCAGTGCTCCTTCGAGTGTTGGTCCAACCTGTCAGTCGCCGGTGGCCACCAGGGGCAACTCTGGGCTCGCCTATCGGAAGCTTGGACAATCCGGTGTGCCCTGAGAACGAGATATGTGCAGCTCCTATCGGGATTTGTCGGCACATTCGGGTGGCTTTGCTGGTCTTGTTTTACCATTGTCGAAATGTCTTGTAACCGGGATTCCGAGACTGATCGGGTCTTCCCGGGAGAAGGAATATCCTTCGTTGACCGTGAGAGCTTATAATGGGCTAAGTTGGGACACCCCTGCAGGGTATAAACTTTCGAGAGCCGTGCCCGCGGTTATGTGGCAGATGGGAATTTGTTAATATCCGCTTGTAGAGAACTTGACACTCGACTTATTTATAATGCATCAACCGCGTGTGTAGCCGTGATGGTCTCTTTTCGGCAGAGTCTGGGAAGTGAACACGGCTTTTGGGTTATGTTTGACGCAAGTAGGAGTTCAGGATCACTTCTTGATCATTACTAGTTGACGACCGTTCCGTTGCTCCTCTTCTCACTCTTATTTGCGTATGTTAGCCACCATATATGCTTAGTCGCTGCTGCAACCTCACCACCTTACCCTTTCCTACCCTTAAGCTTTAATAGTCTTGATCTCACGGGTGTGAGATTGCTGAGTCCTCGTGACTCACAGATACTTCCAAAACAGTTGCAGGTGCCGATGAGACCAGTGCAGGCGATGCCACCGAGCTCAAGTGGGAGTTCGATGAAGACCTTGGTCGTTACTATGTGTCTTTTCCTGATGGCCAGTAGTGGAGCCCAGTTGGGACGATCGGGGATCTAGCAGTTGGGTTGTCTTCTTTTCTTTTGGTTCCGTAGTCGGACCTATGTGTGTATCTTGTATGATGTATGAATTCATTTATGTATTGTGTGAAGTGGCGATTGTAAGCCAACTCTTTATCCCATTCTTGTTCATTACATGGGATGGTGTGAAGATGACCCTTCTTGCGACAAAACCACAATGCGGTTATGCCTCTAAGTCGTGCCTCGACACGTGGGAGATATAGCTGCATCGTGGGTGTTACATCATAGCAATTCATCGTATAGTGGATCAGAATGAAAATTTGGCAAAAAATCAGAGGAGATTCTCACCTTGTTGGATGAGCTCATCCTTCAACAGCACCTCAAGGCCATGGCCTGGGAGGAGGGGAGGGGGAATAAGGTGCCTTCTGCCGCAGTGTGGCATCAGCCGTAGTTGTGCAGCACCCGCCGGAGTAGTGCGTTGGACGAACCACAGTGGAGCAGCTGCTGGATACCATGAGAATGAGGGGCGGCGCCAGAGGGAGGAGCAGCCAGGGAGATTTGCCCCTACCCGCCGGCCATGTAGCATAGCTGGACATAGCATCGTCGAGGACCAGGCCAGATGGGACCAGTGGCGACGGCTCGCTGGAGGAACCCTAGTGCTGCAGGCAGGGGATCGAGGTAGAGGGAAAGGGGAGAGGAGATGCAAGCGGGCAGGGCAATGAATGCTTGCGTGTTTGTTTTTACTTGAGGGTCAGGTGTGACACGGGCGTCAGCAGTTGCATTTTGAGTGTAATATAGGCAGACAACAGAGTCATTTCACTATTCCCCTTCCCTTCAATTTTTAGTGAGGTTCTACCCGAAAACCCCCCTCCAAAGCGAAATTAGTTAAGCCCAAGCCCATAACTCAAAAATGACTTCTTTACAGCTTTTATGGCTTATTTTGACAATATGCCCTGAAAGGGCGGAATCGAACTGGCCCTTAACCTGCAATTCAATTGTGCGTGCAATGATGAATCACTCCTACCTGCTATCTGTACATTTAGGCATCATCATACATGGCATAACCTAATACATGTGCATTCCATTGTAGAATATGGAATATGCAATGTTTATGTTAGTTCATACATTGCACATGATGTTTAAATGCCCCTTAAATCTGGTCAGTCAAGTGATGGTCTTTAAGCCTCCTTTGCTTCTTTTCTTGATATGTAAGATTTGCTCACACATCTGTTCAATTGCTTGTTTGCATCAGCCAGCCATACTAGGACTGTTTGCTTTGATTACTTGCTGTTCTTGACCTAACACTCTAACAGAGCTTGTCAACAATTTAAACACTAATGGCTGCTGTAGTGGGGCCTTGTCTAACTCATAGGTGACATAAAGGTTTGGCTGTACACTACAGTAGGCTCTCCAAGAGTACCTGGAGATCCAGTTCGAAGGTATGCCTAGTTTTTACATAGTGCAGACATAGTAAATGCTCATTTCATTGTGTGCAAGTGCAAGAGATGTGGCATGCTTCATTATGTGGTGTTGTTTTGTTATAATCTCATCCTTTTGTGTTCACAGACTGGAAAGTATGCATATTTATCTTCCAAGGAGACGAGTAACTAGTTTGTGTCACCTTGCAGAGGGGGTGCAATGAAGATAAGATTGAGGATTTCCAAGTACAAGATGTTAGGAAGGAGCCTTGCAAGAGAAGTAGGAGCTGCGCCGAGCCTCTTCAACCTACTAAGGTAAGTCACTGTATGCAACTCAACAGTTCAATTCCTTGTTTGTTTCAGGCATAGTTAATTTTCTCTTTTCAATTGCTTTATTTGTCCTCAGTTAATGAGATGCCCAAATAATCATGCCTGATGTTCGGTACTTGTATAACTATTAGTTGACATAATTAAAGGCCTTACCATTTAATTACTCTGCCAAAGTGTGCCTAAAGCTTTGAAGTCTATTAACCAACTATTATTGCATGAGGCTCACAATCTAGTTTATCCTACGCTAATGATTGCATAGTTTTGCCTGCTGTAGTATGTTTGTATGAAACCCTCTGCTGTTCATTATGATCCCTAAGACATTAATTGAGGTACAGAATGGCCAACTGCTTGCTTACTTATACGCAACGTGCTGTCTAAATTTGTAACTTGTCTGTGTTTTCGATTGGGCCCCAACATCATGCTCCTCTGGTGAGCTAAGAGGGATTTCTGTATGCAGGCTGCACAGACTATCTTTTTTATAATTTTTAAAATATCACCTGCTTATGCTTCATGACGTGTAACCATTTTTTTGAAAGTGACGTGTAACATTATTGTTAGTCCTGTTTTGCCATGTAGTACAAAATAGTGTCTTGCTCGCTTCACTAATGTAACTATATTTTTGCCCTAGGCATGTGTACTTACAGAAACATTCAGGATGAAGTGACATCAACACAAAGATCTGCGAGCAGTGCGGCATGGCCGTTACCGAATGATTATGGATTGGAATTGGAATCTGCTGATGTTCTCGAGCATCAACTAGAGGTGGCAAGACAACGTGTACATGATTGTCAATGTATAATCAACAAGTTGAGACTGGACATGCAGGTATTAGATGCAGGAGTCAAAAAAATGAAACAAGACACTGAGGTAACCATGAAGGAATTGGAGATTTTGCAGACTGAAATTTGTGCTATCTGAATCCGACCAATCCTATTTTCTGAAGAGATTATAGTTCAAATGGAGTTAAGTTGATGCGCGTCCATGATGTATGAGTTGTATTTGCCCAGTGTATGTAATTTGCTGTTTGTGTATGCTTTATTATCACCTGTGCCGAACCATAATGCCCAGTGGGTATAATCGGCTGTAATTTCTTTATTGTATAGTGTAGGATTATTCTACCTTTCTATGCCTTGATCTCTTTGTTGTATAGTGTATGCTTTTTAGAGGTCATAGTATTGAGTAGGATACTTCTTTGAATATGCTATATCATTCAAACGGGGGCCAACTCGCCCAACCATGGGCCTTCACGGGCCGTACGATCCATGGGCCATGTACGGGCCGTCGGATCCATGGGCCATGTACGGGCCGTCGAATCCATGGACCTTCAACGTCTCGTAGGATCCATGGGCCTTCTACGTCTCGTAGGATCCATGGGCCTTCTATGTCTCGTAGGATCCATGGGCCTTCTACGTCTCGTAGGATCCATGGGCCATGTAAGGGCCGACTCATTTATGGGTCTTGTACGGGCCTTTAATGGGCCGTAGACGGGCCTTTAATGGAAATCGTACGTTTTATGGGCTGACCATAACGGGCCGTTAATAGGCCGTATTTGGTGATGCTATGAAAATGGCCCAACAGATTAACGGTCCACAAACGGGCCTACTGTAACGACAGGCTGAATTTGGCCCACAAGCAGAAAATGACAGTAACGGGCCGTAAGTAACCGAATGCTGCAAATGAGCCCAAGAATAAATGGGCCCTCAGAAGGCCGAAAGTTAACTTGGGCTGGAAACGGCCCAATGGAATAACGGGCCGTTAATGGGTATAAAGTGATACACTGTTCATTACGGGCCAGTTTTACCACGGGCCGTTAATGGGTGTAAAGTGATACACTGTTCATTACGGGCCAGTTTCACCACGGGCCGTTAATGGGCCAAGAGTTACAAAGGCCTCATATGGGCCGAAAGACGTCATGGGCCGTACATGGGCCAGAAGTGAAAATGGGCTAGAATCATATTGGATGGCCCAGATGACGCTATTGGGCCTAATTCGGATAGGGCATAACGGGCCTTGGGTTAGCGGGCTGTAAATGGGCTATATGCGAACATGCCGTTAACACGCTTTCCATGGGCCGGCCCGCCAGCTTTTGACCAAGTCAAACGGGCCGGCCTTTCCACAGGAATGGGCCATTGTTGGGTCGTGCCACGTGTCGACGTTTCATAGGCGCCTTCTGTCCAATGAGTGGATGACATCTGTCCCAACGATGAGCCGACACGTATTTCCTCCAGCCAATGATGATTTTACACGTGGAAAATCCCCATTGGTCGGGGCTGTTAACGGGTTATCGGATCCAAAACCCAACCCGATAGCTTAACGGCGTTCCGTTACGGTGGATGCCACGTGTCGGTCACCCTTGACGAAAGCACTTCTGTGACGCGCGATTTATCGTCATGGAAGTGGACACTTCCGTGATGATAATTTTGGTAATGTCATGGAACACTTCTACGACAGCACAGGTATGACTATCTTGATTCTGTCATAAAATCGTCATGGATGTACATGCATGACAAAAAACGCGACCTACTGTGACAAACACGTATCATCACGGAAGTGTATTTTTTTGTAGTGTTGGTAAGTAACACCCTTTCAATTACTTTCGTTTAGCCTCGTGTTCTTCGATGTGTATATGTTGTAGTTTCTGTTTCTCTTAGCCTCGTGTTCTTCGATGTGTAATAAGAAGAGTCTTAATCGTCCTAATGCTTTCATTTTTAGCTTGATGTAGGATGTGGGTGTTCTCACCTTGTAGTCTGTTTTTATTTTTTTTCCTTTTGAATTCACTTCTTCGAGTCATGTTTATCTGGCTTCTACTAAATGGATCTGGGTTGCTCTGAGTATTGATCTAAAAAAGAAGTAAGTTCATGTCAGGATGCAGTTCCTGCGAGGAGGGAAGTATGGTCAACCTCGAGATCATGTTTCCAAAATGAGGCTGGATTACACACAAGGTGCCAGTTCCCTAATGATGCTGGATTAGACACAAGGTGCAAATTCCCAGATGATGCTGGATTACACACAAGCCAGTTGGAGTCGTCAGCTGTTCGTGTCCTCGTGGCTCTAGTAAAGGCTGAAAGAAAGCGTGCAGCAGCCCTTGAGAATGTAGCTGAGTTCCTGAAGAAGCGAAAAGAGTAATCAGATGCTCTCTTCACCCAAGCCAAAGAAGAGATGGCAGAAGCCAGAAATAAGCTAGCAGAGGTAGAGCAGGCTAGGCGTCTCCTGCTATCTAAAACTATTGTCAATACAAAATTTCCTTCATAATAGCTAGGTTCAAATGTTTATCCAGTCAGCATGCCTATTGTGATGTCCGTGCATCTACTGATGTGGCACAAAATATTTTTTTTGGGTCATGTAATAACAGAAATTACTTTCCAAACAATAACAGACGAAGCATTGGACATGGTATAGTTCATGCGCAAGCCCGACATTCCAAGTTCAACTTCCACATCAAACTAATGTTCACAGATATCTGCACACTCATAGATAATGTCCACAACCATGATTCACTTCAAAGCCAAAAAAATGATAGGAGAGTTATAAATAAAGAAAAACATGTAGTTCCTGCTACCAGTGCGAGCACAACAAGTCAAGACCATGCGTAATTAATTATATTTTGGTCATTTTTTGTGTTCTAAAATGCCAGCCGGCTCGCGGAAGGACGTGTTGCCGGCACACGTGTGTATTCAATGGAGGCAGGCGGGGCAGTCTGAAGCTGGTTGCATGCGGCGAGGAGGCGTGTTCAGCCAGGCCTGCAACGAGTTGGGCCCTCTTGGCCGGCACACCGGTTCAATACCTGCGCTATGAGAGGTCGCGTCCGTGTCAGAGCAATCACTCCCTCCAGTCCTTTTTTGTTTGGGTATATCGAAATCTTGTTTTCCATTCACATTTTACAAGTAAAATTCATGGACAAACATTGACCCAAAATACGATGGGGACTAGTAAACCAGAACAGAGGTAGTAGTTTTTTTTATCAAAGTAGGGTTTCCCCCTTCCAAGTTTCATTACTGAAAAGCAGCATCTAAACCATAGTATTTGCCCTAGAACTACCAAGTTCAACATCTCGCAACATAAACCCATACAACCATACGCCAAGGAGGTAGTAGTTATGAATTCCATTTTCGCTCCATACCAATCGTTCTAAAAACTACTTAGTACTTATAACGCGCCATTGAAAATCAGAACTCTTACCCCGCTAAAAAATGATATTTTAAACGTGGCTACTCGATCTATGGCAACTAGCGAGCCACCGCCTCCAGGTCATTCACCTGTGGTCCCGGCCATCAACTCCTACGGATCAAATCATCACGCGAGCTGACTATTCCTACAAAGGTGCGCTCCACCACGTACCCGGTACCCGCGCATGCAGCAATCGTGCACCTAGGGTTTTAGGGTTTATTTGTTAACAGTGCCTTTATGTAACTCTCATGTGTGCGAGACAGCGAGAGACCGACTGCATGCATGCGCCTCTTCTCTTCATATATGTACTCCACCATTTGTCTGGTGTCCAAAAAATTATATAGTGGTAATAACTACTAGAAATGTGCCAATGCGTTGCCACACGATCAAAGTAGATTAATACATATTCATCAATTTGATAGAAAAAAGAGTCTAGTTTTGAAATACGTATATCACTAAAAATATGTTATGTTTCACTCAAAATATATTCCTTTGGTGGTTTTGATGAGATAAGGGAGGAATGTTGTTGGTTTCAAGATTCGAGAAGTGGTATATGTCTAATTTCTACTCTTACTAGCAAGATGCCCGTGCGTTGCACGGAACATCAAGATCTTGTGGGAGAAAAGGATGAACGAGGGAAGGCCTTATCTGCAAATGTGGAGAGGAGTGCGGGTAAATTGCCATAGTTTCCTTCCTATCCGTTAGATATAGATCGGACGACCTATATTGCAGGATGGCAGGCACACCATCATCACCGACTGTGCTTTCTATATGAGTAGAGATAAAAAATAGAGTTGGTGATGATGGTGTGCCTGCCATCCTGCAATATAGGCCGTCCAATTTATATCTGATGGATAGGAAGGAAACTATGGCAATTTTGCAAAAAGATACCCACACCCCTCTCCACATTTGCAAATAAGGCCTTCCCTCGTTCATCCTTTTCTCCCACAATAGAACTACTCATACAAATGCATCTTGATGTTCCGTTTAACGCATGGGCATCTTGCTAGTTGTTGTAAAAAGCCCATGTGTGTGTGAGAGAGAGACGGAGAGAGGAGGAGGACGGAGTGCATGTGTGAAGAAGACACAAAGAGTGTTTGTGCGAGAGGTATCAGCTTAAAATGAGGTGATAGTGTGTGTGTGCACGATCAAGAGGGCGTGTCTCAAGAAGGCAAGAAAAATCTACATAGATACAAGGAGCGCGAGAGAGACATGTATGCGATAGTGGAAGCACGAGTGTGCGGGTGTATAAACCTATCTAGAGGCTAGTCGATAAATGTTTGTGAGAGAAATATGAGTCGGGGGTGCGAAAGCGAGAGTTTTGTGTGTGAGAGAGAGACGGTAGTCGGGAAGGGGAGTGGAAGTAGGAGTTGTGTGTGTGTGTGTGAGAGGGGGGGGGTTTGTCTGATCGGTAAACAAATGAATAATGTCAGTTTTATAACTGGGATGGAGACGGAAAGGAGACCGCAACAAATGTTGTGTCTGCAGGAGAGAGTAATTTTAGTGGTATGAGTCATATCTAGAGACATATAGGGTGTGTGAGAGAACCCCATAGAGAGAAAGACAAAGTGAAAGACGAGTGAGACTGTGTGTGAGGCGGTGAAAATGAAAGCTTAGGTACCTAGTGATACCAGAGAACGGTAGAGACGTGAGAGATAATGAAAACCGTGTAATCTATAATGATAGGGAGAGTGTGACACTTCTCAAGGGAGATGTCGAGAGACCATGTTTGCGAAGATAGGAGAAACATGAAGTGAGCGTGCGGGTGAGCCGGAGAAAAGAGAGTGATAGCTACATGAAGGAGCATGCGTGCGAGAGAGATGGGCGTGAAAGGAGTCAACATAAAAGGGATTCAAATATTTGAATTTGAGATGATGATAAATGTAATTCTTTGTATTTGTAAATCATTGTATTTATAAATCACATTATACATATAAAGGAGCAGAATTCTTTTGTTGTGCTTTTGAAAGTATATATAAAAAATGATGTATATAGAATTTTATTCCAATCGAAAATGGATCCTGCCCGAACAAAAATAGAATACAAACTTGATTCGAATTGAGTTGGCACGATAAACATGCACTCTTGCTTTGCAAAAAGTTGAACGAAGTGGGGAAAGTCACAATAACCGCCCAAAACCAAAATCTGCGAGATGGAAATTACTGCCTATCCCTGACACGCAAAGCCTATCGGCTCGATTTCTATAGGTTTCGATAGGGGTAGGTTTGTAATTTCACTCAAACGTGACATAACCGCCTCTCATCCGGATTCATACACGGTGGGCGCCAAAACATAGTGTCTCCTCGGCCGAAATCGACTCCCTCCCCGATTCATACACGGTGGGTGCCAAAAACAAACTCTCGTCGACAAATATTCGGTGTATGCAAGATTACCATCCTATCCCCAACCGACTAATATTGCTGTGATGTAGGTGTCGACGTTCTGGGAACGGGGGTCCCTAGACTTGCCTGCCTGCGGCCTGCGGCGTGGCTCCACCAGCGGCCCAGTACGACCCATCTTCACCAGCAAACACTCAAGACCCCCGCGAGGGGCCGAGCCTCGCGAGGCGGACGATGCAAGACCTCCTCAAGGGCGGCCTCACTACGCTGGCTCATGAGGAGCGGAGAGGTCAAGGCAAGGGTCACCTCGTGAGGTTCCCGTGACGTGAGCCATGACGACCAAGGCCAGGCGGGCGCCAGCGGGCACAGAGTACTCATTTCCTCTTTGGTGCTAAAGGAGCAGGCGCAGGCGAGGAGTCCCGAGGCATCAGACAAAGGTTTCCGCATCGGTGCAACGAGACCAAGACCAGCAGGACGGCAGGATGGAGGTCATCGCAGAGCCCACGACGGCGTCACCACCAGAGCCTTTGGCAGGCGAACACCATCTTTTGTCAGGATAGCTTGTACTAGCTGTCCCCCTTAAAATTGGCCGTTGTGGGATCCCTTCCCGCCTGATATTTGGGAAGAGGACCCGGGCCTCTATAAATAGGACTAGCCACCACCGTAGGAGAGGACGGAGGTTGGATCGGATCCATTCCATCCTCACACACACAAGCTCACCGAGCTCAAGAACACCTCTCCTCAGGAGGCTGTTCTTCCCTTGTACTTGTTCATCCCCAGCCTACAAGGCAATCCACCACACCACACTGGAGTAGGGTATTACACCACATTGGTGGCCCGAACCAGTATAAACTCTTGTGTCCCTTGTTCTTCGGGTTCGGCGAGCTGAGCTTTGAGATTGTGGTGAGAGCGTGAGCTAGGTGTAGAGAGATCTTTGTGCGCACCCCAGAGTTCGAACCTTAAGGGTTTTGCCGGAACCCGTGATCCGACATTTCGCGCGCCAGGTAGGGGTGCGCCGGAGCCTCACCTTCGTCAGCTGACCCGCCAACACTCCGCGGTTCCGATCTCCGGCGACCCGAGGACCAACGGCGACAACTGGGTAGCTTGGCCCGTCAGGGCAGCACCGTCCGCCCAGGAAGACCTCAACTCCGCGCTCCAGGTGGCCCGCATACCGCCGAACACCGCGGGGCGCAGGCGACACGGACCGGCATCTTCCACCCTCATGCTGCGGCGCGCGTGGTCCACCGCGAGGGCCTCAAGCTACGCAGCGGCAACAACACCGCACACCCGGCGGGAGCAGACGAACATGCGGGCCACGCTCATCGTGGCATGGGAGCTGTTACGGTGCAGGCTGACCGAGAGCGGCCGCGACGCGCTGCTAGAATGCGTCGCCGAACTGCTGGACTGTGCTTGTAGGGGCACGCCACCTTTCTGCTCCTTGTCCACACCTCAGGTTGTGGAAGAGGCGCGCACAAGGCCCCGGCGAGCTCGCGCGCCCCCCGGAGCAATGGAGGAGCCAGAAGACATCAGCGCAGGCACCGGCGCCATCCATCCTACTGCAGCAACTTCGTCACAGGCAGAGGCAAGCGCTGGTGGCCTGCCATGAGGCCATGCTGGAGTGCGACCTAGCGGCCGCCAGGGCCTAGAGCCACGGCCGGGTGCTCAAGACGTGGGGCACTCAGGCGGTGTCCCCGGGGGGTAGCCGTCGATGCCTATGTGCCCCGCATGGTGAACCTAGAGTACATGCTCGGGGAGGGTCCCAATACACTCCTCAGGCCGGCATGGGACGACGGAACGCTGGAAGCAGGAGTTTTCCACGAGTCGCCAGAAGGCTCCGTCGATCCCTTCAGCGACGACGACGCGCTACATCAGGTATCGCAGGAGCAGGCGTGCACTAACCATGGGCTGCAGGTGGATCAGGCCGCGATGGTGGTCGAGGACCCAAGGGCGGCGGTTCCGTCCCCGACCGGAGCAGAGCGGTGGGGGCTGCGCGTGGGGGGCTTGGAGCCACGGCCTCCCGCACACTGCGCAGAGCAAGGCGCTGGACGAAGGTTGGTCCTCTGCCGGGGGAGCGCCGGCGAGCCCTCCCCCCCCGACAGAGGGCCCGTGGTCGCCGGGGGCACCGCTAGCGTCCCCCTCGCCCCTTGGTCTCGTCCTGGTTTCCGGAGGCCCCAACGGTGGTCGGGGGTGGCGCAAGGTGGGGCCCCCGTCTGGAGATATGAAGTAAGGCTCACGCCTGTGAAGGTCTCCGCTCGTGACACTCTCACGTAATAATGAGTGGGGCTGTACACAGCCCGGAGTCTCCGGAGTGCCGCCCTTGGGCCTCGGGGGCTCCCACCCACGTCCTAGTTGTAGCACTTAGCTCCGCGCTGATGGGAGACAAGAAGACTAGCTAGGTGCCGGATGCGGCTATTTGCTTTCCTCTCCCGTTTTCTTTGTAACCTCGTTTGTCGCCCTTTCGGCTTGAATTTGAAGTCTTTCTCGTTGCCAAAAAGTGGGGGGAGTTTTCCTTTGTTTTTCTGCCGGTTCTATCGCTTTCTGGTCGTGTACCTCATTTTTAAGGCTCGCGCCTTAGGCCCTCCGGCTCGGGGGCTGGGCGGCAGATCTCACCACGCGGGTCTACTCCACCTCGGCAGGACCCCCTCGGGGCAAGAGCGTATGTGCCGCAAAATTGCCGCGTACGCATGCTACCGCGGTCAGCAGGACGCCCCTGGCCAGGCTTGTCGCAGCAGGGTAGCATGCTGCTCAGGATGCTCAGGGCCGCGGACCCCTAGTGGTTTATCTCAGGAGGAAGGCATGCCAACTACCCCACAATCAACACAAGACCAGGTAGGTCAGGATGATTTGCGGTGGCGCCCCAGCTCAGGAGCCTGCCAACTCGCCGAAGGACGTCCCAGGTTCAGCTTTAAGACAGGAAAAGAAGAGTAGAACACCAATTTATACACATAGGGGGTCTCCCCATCCAAACGCTGTCACAACCCGCGGGGCCATCTCTAAGTCTTTGCGTGCAGGGTCAAAACAGAGGAGCGCGAGTTCATTCGGACATGTTGCTCACAGCATTGTCCGAGTCGCTCTCGTGCATGCTGCCGACGCCGTCGCTGGAGTCATCTTCGCCATCATCAACCGCGCAGCCTTCGTCTACCATGACCACGGCCTCATCGTCCTCGGTAGCAAAGGCCCTGACCAAAGCATCCATGTTGTCATCCACCCAGCGTGCCAGGTTGTCCCGAATGACTCTGGGCACTGCGGTGATGGCGGCATCTAAGTCGAAGTTCGGGTCGACATTCTGAAGATGGCTGAAGACGCGGGAGAACGCGCACCCAAGGAGGCCCCGGCTCTTTTCCTCGACAAGCTCGCGAGCCCTCTCGGCCCGGTCCTCCAGGCGCGTCACGATATCGGTGAAGAAGCAAAGACGGCCGGCGTAGTCCTTAGCATGGGGATGAGGGGCGTGCTCATCGCAAATGGTGCCGAGCGCCAGGTTGGCCCTCGTCCTGAGGTCTCCGGAGCATGGGGGTGTGCTTGCGCAGCAATATATGCCGCCGGAGCGCCTCTTCCCTGCTCTGCTGTGCGAGGAGCTCGGTGTCTGCAACTCGCCGCTGAAGCGGGAGCAACGCAGCACGGGCAGAGGCCAACTCACCCTGAACGGAGATCAGGGCTGCAGCAACAGCCTTCTCACGCTGCTCCACCTCATTCAGCTTTGACCGGAGGGTAGCAGTTCTACCCGCAGCTTCGGCTTCCAAGAACTTCAGCTTCAAGGCGTCCTCATTAGCGAGGTCCTCGCGAGCCTCTGCCACCCTGCAGTCAACTTCCTCCTGAATTCTGGCCTCGCGTGCGTTGGCAGCATCTTCTGCCAGGGCGACCTGGCGCTCCCTCATCTCCAACCACTCGAGCTCGAGGCTGCGCTTCGTGGCCTCCAATATCAGCGCTTCCTCACGCTTCAAAATCTCCTCCTCTTCGAAGGGCAACCCTTTCATCGACGCCAAGGCAGCTTTGCGCGCCTCAGCTTGCTGCTCCAGGGAGGAGTTCAGGGCCTGAAGCTCCTGCATGCGCTTCTCTGCGGCTTCACGGCGATGGTCGGCCTTACCTGGCCTCCTCCAAGGCTCGGGCATTAGCCTCGCGCGAGGTTGCGAGGGATGCCTCGGCCTTCGCATCGGCGCGCTCGCGCTGGAGACGCCCGAGGTTGATGGCCACCTTCAGTTGATGCCATTCGTCCACCAGCTGGAGGCCCTCGACTTCGTGGCGGGCGTCGACATCCACGAGCTCTTCTCCAAGCCGGCTGAGTGCACTCATCGCTTCCTGGAAAAGCTCATGGCGGACAGCGCTCCGCTTGCGCGCAAACTCAAACGTACGACCGAGTTCGTCGTCCACATAAGAAGTCGTTGAAGAAGTTTGAAGAGGCTCGCCTCCTCCCAGCAGGGGCCTGGAGGCTGGCCTCTTTCCAGCCGTCCTTCGGGCTTCAACAGGGGCCCGGCGAGACGGAGGATCATTGCTCGAAGAAGGTGCCAGGGCAGAAGTCACCCAGTCGCGGCCGATGACCAGATTGGGAGCCCTTGGCACTCCTTCCGCCCCCCGGGCAAGGTTGCGAAGGAGGAACATCAAGAACGCGGGGTCGAGATGCCAGGCCGGCGCATGCGCCTCTCGAGGGTGAGCAGAGGACTTGAGGAAGGGGAGGGTTGCTTCTCGGGAGATTTCGCCGCCTTGGAAGAAGGGCCCTGAGGAATCATGGTCAGGAGGGGAAGCAGCACTCGAGGAATTACAAAGATAAGGTACTCACTCATCTATGGCGATATACTTCCTCTGTTTCAATGGCCGGAAGGCATCACCGCCGCAGCTTGGAGATCCCTTCCTTTTCCGGAGTGCGTTGAAGTTCTGTCGGAGCCGGCCGAAGCCCTGGGCGCGGTCACCAGCGCCGGGCGTAGCTGGAGTGGCTCTTGAGGAGGCGACCTCAGGGGTGCAGGACTGCGTGGAGACCTTGGCCTCTGCCTCGCGGTGACCTGCCGGGGCCTCGAGGGCTTCAGCCTCGGGAGTGTCAGGCTGCACCGCCCCCCGACCGCTTCCTCAGGATGACTCTCCAGGGACCCGTGAGACGACCCTTCAGGAGCCTCCAACGGCGCCGGCCCTGCGGTAGCCGTGTCTCGAGCGCTTGACGGTGCTCGCCCCCTGATCCCACTTCTGGGGTGAGCTCCGCGCTGGCGGCAGGCAAGGGAGCCACAGAGACAGGGTTCTTATGAGGCCCTTCAAGACCGGCCGGGCGAGGTCCCCACTCATCGAAAGGGGGCATCTGTCTCGCGAAGTCCACCTTGTTCGAGCAGCGGTACAGGAGACAGCCCTCCTCCGGCATGTTGGCTGGCGACGGGTCGCCCGTCAGGATCTCGAGCACGGTTTTTTGCGCCTCAAGAGGAAGCCCGGACTCATGAAGCCTCATGCGATCCTTGCTGCCACACAAGGTCCACATGGTCGAGAATGGCGCCAGCGCCGGATGAACTCCTTCACCACCATGGGCGCAGTTACGCAAAGATCCTTCAACCTCTTCAACCGGAGCCAGACGTAGGCAAGACGCGGGTCGGCGAGCCTCTCGTTGCCCCAGCCAGAGCTGGGAACGACGGGTGCCGACGGAAGCAGGAGCAGTGGGCTGAGCACGCCGACGTCCACGAATACCCACCGCCTCTAGAACCCGCTCGCAGATGGCGGGAGCTCAAAGTCAATCCCTGAGCCGGCCGTCGTAGCCATGGCTTGGAAGCTCAGGCACCCTGAGCACCACCGAGGGTCGGTTAGGTGCAGCGAGAAGAAATGGCGAAGTAGGGCCACAGAAGGAGCAATGCCCACCATGGCCTCACAGTCGAAGGCGAAGACAGCAAGAAGGATGATGGATTGGGGATGTAGGTGCAGCATATGGATCTGATAATGAGAAAGCACGGCATTGAAGAAGGCGGAGAAAGGGGGAATCAGGCCGGCCCATAAGGTGTCAAGGAAAATATGGACCTCAGTAACAGTCCTATCAACGGAAGCGCGGGATGCGGGCCAGGCCACCGTCTTCCCCCATTCGTTGAAGTCGGCGGTGAGCGCTGGGTGGACCTTGTCCATGGCTTCCTGGTTGAGCACCACCGACCGCTCGATGGCTGGCTCGAAGGCTGGAGGTGGTTCGGCTGAGGACGGGGGCTTCTTCTTCCCCTTCTTCGTTCCGCTCGGCGCCATGACGATGGAGGGGACAGAGCCCAGGTCGGATTGGAAGAGGAGGCTGTTGTTTCGAGAAGAGTTGGGGGAGTGCGTCGCCAGCAACGGAGGAGCAACTGTGTATGTCGCGGTGGCCGCCTAACCAGGCGGATATCAAGGCTGCGTGTGGAAGCGGGGACGCCCACGTCCCATTTGTCACCACGCGTCAATCAAGGCCGCAGGCAGTTGGGGCCCGCGGCGCTTCGCACTTGCCCCTTGGCTTCGCTTCGAAGCCAAGTCCGAGCGCGCCTTGGGCCCGGGGGCTACTCTCGGTGTTCTGGGAACGGGGGTCCCCAGACTTTCCTGCCTGCGGCCTACGGCGTGGCTCCACCAGCGGCCCAGTACGGCCCATCTTCACCAGTAAACGGTCAAGACCCTCGTGAGGGGATGAGCCTCGCGAGGCGGACGACGCAAGACCTCCTCAGGGGCAGCCTCGCTAGGCTAGCTCATGAGGACCGGAGAGATCAAGGCAAGGGGCACCTCGTGAGGTTCCCGTGACATGAGCCATGACGACCAAGGCCAGGCGGGCGCCAGCGGGAGCAGAGTACTCGTTTCCTCTTTGGTGCTAAAGGAGCAGGTGCAGGCGAGGAGTCCCGAGGTGTCAGACAAAGGTTTCCGCATCGGTGCAACGAGACCAAGACCAGCAGGACGACAGGAAGGAGGCCATCACGCATCATGGAGCCCACGACGGCATCACCACCAGAGCCTTTTGCAGGCGAAGACCATCTTTTGTCAAGATAGCTTGTACTAGCTGCCCCCCTTCAAACTGGCCGTTGTGGGATTCCTTCCCGCCTGATATTTGGGAAGAGGACCCGTGCCTCTATAAATAGGACTAGCCACCACCGTAGGAGAGGACGGAGGTTGGATCGGATCCATTCCATCCTCACACACACAAGCTCACCGAGCTCAAGAACACCTCTCCTCAGGAGGCTGTTCTTCCCTTGTACTTGTTCATCCCCAGCCTACAAGGAAATCCACCACACCACACTGGAGTAGGGTATTACACCACATCGGTGGCCCGAACCAGTATAAACTCTTGTGTCCCTTGTTCTTCTGGTTCGGCGAGCTAAGCTTTGAGGTTGTGGTGAGAGCGTGAACTAGGGGGAGAGAGATCTTCGTGCGCACCCAGAGTTCGAACCTTAAGGGTTTTGCCGGAACCCGTGATTCGACAGTAGAAAATTTGAAACGGGGGCTAAGTTTGTAAATTTCCTCGCCCTAAGTTTGTAAATTTCCTCGCATTTGATACAAGCGCGCCCTGAAGACATGGTTCCCCCTTCCTCTCTCCCTCCATTTCCCCATTCGTACTCCGTGGGCACCAAAACACCCTCTCCACCCCAGCCTCCTCCGTCCGCCACCCCATCCACCGCCGTCCTCCTCCACCTTGCTGGAGCTGATACCACGACGCTGTCGTCCATTACAAGAGATCGACCTCTCTCATCCACGGCTTCGGACCGGGATCCTTGCATTCTGTCCTCTCGCTTCATCCCCATTGTCGTCCACCTTGTCGGCGCTGCTCCTATGACCGTCTCGTCCACCGCGCCCTGCCGCCACCGTCTACCCTCCTAGATCTGCTTCCACGCCACCGACAACCATCGCTACCGCAACACCATCAAATTCTCAGTAGATGCATACACGACGCCGCACCAGAGGCAGTACTCTTTCGTATCTGCTCAACTTATTTATCGCAGCAAGAAAATAGATCACCACTGCTTTACTCTGATTTCTTGTCCATCACTTACTTGCTAGTTGAAAGCAAACATTGGTTGCGAAGTTGCCTTTGTCCGGTTTGCACCTTCAGATCCGCCATGGCATGCTCAACACTATACTCGCAATGCTTATGGTTTTCCCCTTTTAAATTCCACACTAGTTAAATGACAGTAGACAAAATATCAAAATTGGGTCAGTCGATTTTTTCAGAGCTCGCCGGAGTTCGCCGGTGCGAAGGAAGGGGCTCAGGTGGGGACGGTGGTTATGGGGGGCGGTGGTGGGGCCTCGCCGAACGAAGAAAACTCGACGCGGGTGGGGGCGGGGGTGGGGGTGGGGGTGGCAGACGAACATAGGTGGTGGGGGCGGTTCAGGGGAGGGCGGGGGGGGGGGGGGGGGGGGGGGTTGGGGCCGGTGGTTCGGCCGGCGGCCCGTGCGGTGTTCTGTATGGGAAGAATCAGAGACGAGGAAGAAGAAGGTTTAGGAGACGTAGGATCTTCATACAACCGCCTGAAATGGTTGACTGACCTAAATGAAAAAAGTCACGCGACTTGCATGCAGACATGCCTTTATATTCAGTACCATCATCATACCTGCTTAGCACTGCTGTTGAATCCATCAAGCTAAACAACGTGCCACTCATAATTCCAAACTTGTTGCTCAAATACGAATATGATATGATGCTGATATTACTAAAATAGATAATGTTTAATTGGTTAGCTAATATTCCTACTTTACTTTCGAAAAGCACGTGCACCACATATAGAGAGACAGCAGGGAGTTGCATTCTTAATGCGCGCTGGTTCATCATGTGTGGGCACTGTGCAACGAACATTTTATTATCCAAAATCTACTTGCTCTTCTTTAGCATGTTCCTCTTCCGTTCTTCTGTAATAAGTACTCTCTCCGTTCCTAAATACAACTCTTTGTATAGATTCCACCATGGACTACATATGGAGCAAAGTGTGTGAATCTACACTCTAAAATGTATCTGTATACATCTGTATGTGATCCATAGTGGAAATCTCTACAAAGACTTATATTTTGGAATGGAGGGAGTATGATAGTAGTACAGTATGTTCCTTGTAGTGAAGATGAGCAGGGACATTTGCAGTGTAGAGGTCCATACGGTCGGTTGTGATGGACACTTTGTACTCTTCGGGCCTCTTTGATTCGTAGGATTTTGTGAACATAGGAATAGGATTTGTAGTGGCCTACGCACTTGAATCCTATAAGAATAGCAAGGAAATGCGGGGAGCTGTGTCGCCTTTGAGAGTTACACTCATATTAACAGTATCGCACCTTCAATTGAAGAGAGCTGGTATCCGAAGCCTTTCTAGCCGTACCGGCAATACTAGCACATATATTCCAGCAAGTTCCACTTTGCTGATTTTACTCTGATGCTTAAGGTTTTCCCGTTATATCTACACTATGATCTGTGTAGCTGCTTTGTGTCGCACTAGCAGCAGTCCACTCTTGAAGCTAAACACACCAATCATAAGTCCAAAGCTTACTTCTTCAAATACGAATTGTGATATGATACTGATATTAGTTAACAGACACACATTTAATTGGTCAGGTAATGCTCCCACTTGATTTTCCAAATGCATGTGGCCACATATAGAGAGACAGCATGGAATTGCATTTCTTTAGGCGATGTGATTCATCATGAGTGGGCAACCAACATTGTATGCAATGAAGCGGAACCTCAAGAATATGCTTCCTCTTCTATTGTTTAACATGTTCCTCTTTTGTTATTCTGTATTTAGTACGTACAGTATGTTCCTTGTCAGGAAGGGGAGCAAGGACATCTACAGTCAACAGCTGATAGAGATGGCATGTACATGATCGATAGGCTTTTAATTAGTAGCGGCAATACAACACCGTATTTTCCAGCCAGTTCCACTTTCCCGGTTTATATATCGTGGTTATGGTGTACCCCTTTTATGTACACTATGATCTGCCTAGTTGTTGTGTGCTCTTGTTATCATGGTTTGGCAATAAACTCTCTATACAGTATATTATGAACCTATCATCTGCCAACTATCCTTACTTCTGGAGCTCCCAACAGGGAGCCTATTTTTTGTGTACTTGTGCCAGATTATATTAATGCACGCACCATATTACAGCACACATGAGCTCTCTCATCAGAATCCAGTGATAGCACACAAGGGTTTACAGGGGCGCCCCTATATTAGAATATCCTCTGCATTACAAAGATAATCTCACTACTATTTATGTTTTCATGGTTCTCAGATATTATACGTAATTACAGTGAATATCAGAATCCGCGCATCAGAAGAATATTGTGGAACACTGCAATGACTTACAAAATTGGCACCAAGGCATTGAGTGCCATTCTGGATGCAATGAAACTCATACGCTCCCCACCTGTAGATTCTTGTTCAGAATATGATCCTAATGACTATTCTAACCTCGAGGAGTCAAAGGCAGATGGCCTGTCCTATTCACCCATCAAGGTGCCTGTTCTAATTTGGCAAGGTTTTATTGATTGCGCGTATCTTGCATATGTTGTCTTGCATTTCTTCTACTTTGTTGCACCGCCATCTGCTTAGTTTACTCATCATATATGTCGAGATGCCATGCCCATCCATTATCAATACATATTCCATCTGTCATCATACCATGTTTTTCACTCAAATGTTGTTCTTGTGCATCAGACATCAAAAAGGAAGAGGGTGATTGCCGAACCTGAAGGAGCACCAGCAAAGTCCTTGAAAAACGTGGTGGTGCCGGAGAAATCAGACATCACCCCACTTATATTGGTTGTACAACCAGTGACACAAAACGTAGGACCGACTCCAGCAGACTGTACCCATACTTCACTGGCCACACCACTAGCCCCACCACACAGGACCTGCACTCCAGCAAAAGGTATGCCGATTTCAGTTGCCATAGCACCAGCCGTACCACAGAAAAATCCCACTCCAGCAAAAAGTACAGCAAGTCCACCGGCCGAAGACCTATCCCAACTGCAGAGACGGCCAATTCCTGCAGATTGGAACCCCATTCCAGTTATTCCCAGTTTAAAAGACAATGCTTTCAATGTTGTTAGGGACTACGTGCATATATTCCCATCATGGGAAGATTATAGTGAAGACAAACACCATTTTCACATCTTCCTGTCCCACTTACATGTAAGTGCTATTATTCATGGTGATTATTTTCCTGTTTTCTGCTGATTGAACACATCAATGATTTACATTACATTGTTGTAAGTAGGCGAGGGTCAATCTGGATAGTCATGACGAGCAAAGCTTGCTTGCGCTTTTCAAGGAAGCATTGCAGCAGTATCGGTGTTACCTGAGGAAATCACACTTTGATGGCAAGTCTATAAACGAATTTCCGGTGAAGTCTCCTGTGCTAAATTTAGAAGACATTGAATGGAAAAACCTTGTTATGCACTGGTCTCGTTCCCAGGATGAGGTACTGTCTATGATATCACATGACAATTTGAACTTCTACTTTTCCGCATGTGCCTTACGGATCTTTTTTGCAGGAAATCTGCTCGAAGAAGAATTCCGGTTTGAACAGAATGACGGGATATCGCAAATATGCTGCCTGTTGCTTTGCTCTTGTTAGTACATGTTGTCCTGTATCACTGTACTTGCATACATACCTGGTTCATTATGTGACAGCAGTATGCATGATAGCTTGCTTATCAATTGTTCGCTCCAAATTATCTGATCTGTATGAATGGTTACATTAGTGTAGAATATATCCAATGCCAATGAATTTTTTAGCTCTGCATTGTTCTTGTAGGTACCTGATGTCCTTTATCAGTGTACTTATATTGACAGGTAGTTGTTCCTGTACCATCACTCTGCAACTTATTTTCCTTTGCCCTCCATTTTCTACACATCAGATCTATATTTACTCTTACCATAAGGTTGGATAACACCGATGGTACTGAAGAAGTTTAGCTCTGCATTGCTCTTGGTTGTACCTTTTGCCTGTATCGTTGTACTTACATTTATAGCTACTTGGTTATGTAGCATCACTCTTCATCTTATCTTAAATATTCTCCATTTTTTCTTATATTATCACATCTATATTTACTCTTAACAAAATATAGAATAAAGGCAATGCTTATGAAGAAGATTCTGTGGTAAACTTCTTGAATTGCCCCCCCCCCCCTATCAGCATGGACAAGGGTTTTATAGAGCCTGTCTTCACCAATAATGTAAGTTTGTCCTTCTCAAGCCTTCAAACTTTGTTGTGTATATTTGGTTAGGCATGACTGCAACAGCTGTTTATTTTTTGTGTTTGCATCAAATTCCATGTTTAAAGTTTATTATGCAGTTCATAAACAAAAGTTTGTCCTTCTCAATTTAAGTTTTCAGTTGTACAACCAAGTTCCTTCTTCATACCATGTAAATTGAACTATACAGAGCAAGTGATCTTCTTTTGCACTGCATGTATGCTTCTGTTCTTCATCCGTAATCTAGTGGTGTGGTGAACCTACCCACTACAGCACAATGTCATATTCTACAATGTCTTAACTATGAACACTGTCATATCATTCTACTATTATTTAAACCGTCTCTTTATTTGCCAATCTGAAATGGGATAAATTGACAGCACACTAACCATTGATACTTATGAGTTCTTGATCTGAAATCCAATGGTGTCGTGAAGCTGCCAACTCCTTCACAATGTCATTTCCTGCCATGTCTTGACCTGAACAATACCATATTGTGTTAATTCTATTTTAAACTATGTCACTTTATTCGTCAGTAAGAAATATGATGAATTTTCAGCACTGATACTTATATGTGCAAAACCTGTCATCTGTTTGCTTGTTTATCTTTCAGAGTGCGGAGGACATAAGTGTCAAACAGCTGCTTGTGCTGTAGCTCCCGAGCAGGGCTAACCTTTCTGAACTCTATTGAAGTGATGTCGGTTTTGTATATTATTTTGTCGGCGTGTTTATTTGCACTGGTGGCGATCTTTGATGCCCAGTGTATGTAATCTGCTGTCTACTTGTGCTTTATTATCATAGTGGCGAACTTTGATGCCCAGTAGATGTAATATGCCGTAATTTCTTTATTGTATAGTCTAGGTTTTTTCTTATTCACGATGTTGTAGTTATTTTACTGTATATATATCCTGTCTTCGCAGTAAACCGGCCAAACCGTAAAATTACTGTACATAATCGGGTCGTCATGCAAATCACTATGTATGATCCGCATCATGGGCCCAGACGTCTTGGTCCGTTAACAGGCCTAAATGTAAACTGGCCCACTAGTAGATTCGGGCCTTTAATAGGCCGAGTAAACCGCCGGCCCTATTTTCGCAAGAAAACTCAATGGGCTTTTAGGAGGCTGAAAAGTAGGTTGGGCCTGAAACGTGCCGAACAGCTCACGGGCCGGCAGCAGGCCGAAATAGGCCCCGGCCCATGATTGTGCCAATCACATCACGGGCCGTTAACAGGCCAAAATTGTCTCGGTCCTTGTTTGGCCCAATCAGATTATCGGCTGTGAGCAGGCCGGATGCAAACCGGGCCGTAGTTAGGCCCAACTATATGACGGGCTTTTAACAGGCCGAATATAAATATAGGGCCGAAATGTTAAATGGGCCTTTAACAGGCCGAAACTAATATCAGGCCGAATTACTAAATGGGCCTTTAGCAAGTGGGCCCAAAAGCATAGTATCCAGTTGACGGGTCGAATCTGATATGGGCCATAATTTAGCCCAAAGCCTCTTAAGGGCCGGATCTGATCTGGGCTATAATTTGGCCCAAAACGTGGTAGGCTTTTAACGGGCCGGATCTCATATGGGCCTTTATTAGGCCCGGAACGTGGCAAGCTGTTAATGGACCGGATCAAATATGGGCCGGCATTTGGCCCAAAACATGGCAGCCTGTTAATGGGCCAGCCCACTAGTGTCCTCAAAATCTTGTGGGCCTTTAGCTGGGCCAGCCCATTATGGTTGGCGAAATCACGTGGGCCTTTAGCTGGGCCGGCCCATTATGGTCCGCAAAATCTTGTGGGCCTTTAGCTGGGACGGCCTATTATGGTCCACAAAATCTTGTGGGCCTTTAGTTGGGCCGGCCCATTTAATCTTTATGGGCCACTTTTGGGCCGGTCCACGTGTCAACACATCATAGGCGCATCTCGCCCACTGGATGAGCGACACCTGTGCCAACGCAGAGCTGACACATGGTTCCGTCGGCCAATGAGAATTTTACACGTGGAAAATCGGCATTGGTCGTGGCTGTTAGAGGGTTATCGGATCCAAAACCAGACCCGATAGCTTAACGGCGACCCGTTACGGTGGATGCCACGTGTCGGTCACCCTTGACGAAAGCACTTCCATGACGCGACATTTATCGCCATGGAAGTGAACACTTCTGTGATGATAATCTTGGTAATGTCATGGAACAGTTCTACGACAACACATGTATGACTATCTTGATTCTGTCATAAAATCGTCATGGATGTACATGCATGACAGAAAACGGGACCTATTGTGACAAACACGTATCATCACGGAAGTGTATTTTTTTTGTAGTGACATGTCCACGAACCCGACGAAGCATCGATGGCCTGTTCTAATCTACGAGCCCACCGGGATCAGTGGCAGGTCCTGGAGGATCGGAGAAGGGAAGATGCGCGCATCACCATCGAGCGACATCGAGAGGCGTGCCGTCAGTCCGACAGGCGCAATGGCCTAGATAATGTCGAGCCCGCGCCCGGTGTTGGCGGTTACCTACCTTTCGATGTTGGGTGCCCTTCCTTCACTCGTGAGCTATGGCAGGTCCGCTGGCATCTGCCCGCATCTTCAAGCCTGAGCCACCATAAAAATACAATGGAAAGTTGAACCCGGCAGAGTTCTTGAGCATTTACACAATTGTTGTTCAAGCCGCCGGGGGTAGGGATGATAAGGTGTTCGCCAACTACGTCCCTTTGGCACTCAAGCCAAATGTGAGGTCGTGGCTGATGCACCTGCCCCATTTCATCATGGGCCGACTTGTGCAATGAATTTGTTGGTGCCTTTACGGTGTCCATCAAGAGCCCGGGCGGCCCAGTGACCTGCAAGTCGTTCCGCGGAAGGAAGGGGAGAGTTTGCGAAAACATATGCAGAGGTTCAGTCATGTACACTGTAACATTCCAGAGATACACCCAGCAGCTGTGATTGCCGCGTTCCATTCGAACATGTGCAATAGAAGGATACGGTCCAAAATGAACGTCCAGCTGCCCAAGACCGTCAATGAATTATACACCTTGGTGGATAAATGTGCTCGGGCTGAGGAAGGAAGCCGACTCCCCGGGGAAGAGGATGGCGTCGAGGCTGATTCGAAGGATGACGGCGAAACCACTAACCCAAAGAGGAGGAGCCGAAGGTGTAACAAGAAACGCGAAGAGAAGTCGGTATTGGCCGTTGAAGGCTCTGGTGATCTCGGCACCGGAAAGAAAGCCAAAACCGAAGCCCCAGGAAAGCAAGCTGCCGCGTGCGCTGATTGCCGTGAGGCTGCGGTAGCAGAGAAAGCTGGGAAGTCTGATGGGCCATACTACAAAGTTCATCGCACTAAAGGTCATGATCTCCAAGAGTGCCACCAAGTCGAACAACTTGTTAAAAAGCAAAAGCCAGAATATGAGAAGCGCGACAGCGAGAGACACCAAGAAGGTGTTGGTGGAAAAGGCCATGGCATTAGAGGGGGCCGCCACGGCAAGGCCCCTCAACATAAAGAGAAGCCTGCTAGAGGCCGTGAGAAGAAAGAGGGGGATGATGTGAGTGGCGAAGAAGATGTGGAAGAAAACAGCGAACAAGAATTCCAGAAAGCAACTGAAGCCATGTGCGTTCACGAAGGTGCGTCCCTGCACTCCTCTCTGCGTCAGCTCAAGCAGTGGGCATGTAAGGTCAATGCCATGGAGACAGCTGCAGATTCCCAGAAACCGCCCAAGTGGTCCCGCACGCCTATCATCTTTGATGAAGAGGATCACCCTGACCGCACTACTGCGGTAGGGTGTTTGCCTTGTTGGTTTCACCAACATTCCGCAACCTTAAAGTCACAAAGATGCTAGTTGACGGCGGGGCTGGGCTGAATTTGATCTCCCCCAATGTGGTCAGTAAGCTACAGATCCCTGATGAAGAGCTCAAGGTTACTGGCACTTTCTAATGAATCAACCCCGGTAGGAGCCGTCCTAAGGGAAAGATTACGTTGCTGGTAATGTTTGGTGGAGAGCTGAACTACCGGACCGAGAGGGTTGTGTTTGACGTTGTTGAACTTCCCTTGCCGTACAATGGGATTCTTGGTCATCCGGCTTTGACAAAGTTCATGGCAGCGTCCCACTATGCCTACAATACTCTGAGGATGCCAGTGCCGATGGGCGTCATCTTGATCCCATCAGACAAGAAAGATGCAATCATATGTGTGGACAAGATGTATCGGGACGCGGTAGCAACTGAGGCTGCAAAAGCTGCAGCTCCCGCCACGGAAACAAAGAAGGGAAAGAAGGCTAGCAGAGATGCCAGCAAGGAATCCGGGAAGCGCACCTCTTCGGAGTGTGTTGCACCTGTTGATGACCTGCCGGAGAGTTCCACTAGTAAGAGATCCAAGGTTGCTTCACCTGCTGTGAAGAATGTCCCGGCAAGGCAGGATGGCGCTGACGGTACATTCACAATCAGCGCCACCCTTGATGACAAATGTCGATGTGTTTGCTTGGCAACTATCTGATATCCCCGGCGTTCCTAGGGAGGTAATCGAGCACCACCTTGTTGTTTGTCCTCATGCTTGACCCATCAAGAAGAAGGTCAGAAAGCAATCCTTGGAGCGGCAGTAGTTTATTGCTGAGGAAATTAAGAAACTTGAAGAAACTGGTTTAGTAAGGGGAGTGCTGCATCCAACATGGTTAGCAAACCCAGTGGTAGTGCGCAAGGCAAACGGGAAATGGAGGCTCTGCATAGACTTCACACACTTGAACAAGGCGTGCCCGAAGGACCCTTTTCCCCTGCCACACATTGATCAGATTGTAGACTCCACTTCCGGGTGTGATCTGCTTTACTTTTTGGATGCATACTCTGGGTACCATCAGACATTCATGCCAAGGAAGACGAAGAGAAGACCGCGTTCATAACTCCATGTGGCACGTACTGCTTTGTACTGATGCCTTTCGGGTTAAAGAGCGCTGGACCCACTTTTGCAAGGGCAGTACAAATTGGTTTTGAGCCTCAGCTGCACAGAAATGTAGAAGCTTACATGGATGATATAGTGGTCAAAACCAAGGATAGATCAACACTCATTCAAGATTTGGAAGAGACCTTTGCAAACTTGCGCAAGATCAACTTGAAGTTAAACCTTGAGAAGTGCGTATTTGGTGTTCCCTGCGGCAAGATACTTGGTTTCTTTGTGTCTCACCGAGGGATAGAAGCCATCCCCGACAAAATCAGAGGGATTGAGCAGATACAAGCACCCAAGACTGTCAAGGATGTGAGGCGTTTAAATGGATGCGTTGCTGCGCTAAGTAGTTTCATTTGCAAGTCTGCCGAGCTTGCCTTGCCTTTCTTCAAAATTTTGAAAAAGGCTGGCCCGATGAAGTGGACCCCAGAGGCAGAAGCAGCGCTACAAGACCTGAAAGCCTACCTTTCCTCTGCTCCCACCTTAGTCGCTCCTAAGCCGCAAGAACCGTTGCTGCTGTACTTAGCGGCAACGAACTAAGTGGTTAGTGCAGCGCTAGTGGCGCAGCAGAAAGTAGATGAGGAAGCAGCTGCAACAACTGTCCTCTCCGGAGATGAAACTGAGCCAGTCGGGGAAGGGTTGGGCACGGATCAAGGAAAATTAGAGCAAGTTAGCAAAGGCAGTCCCGAAACCGCAACAAAGAAGAAAGTGGTGCAACAGCCACTATACTTTGTCAGCTCCCTATTACAGGGGGCTAGGTCAAGGTACTATGGAGTGCAAAAGCTGATCTTCAGCCTCGTCACGACCTCGAGGAAACTAAGCCACTACTTCCAAGCCCACGAGATCAAAGTTGTCACTCGTTTCCCACTTTAGCGCATACTAAGGAACCCTGAAGCTACTGGCAGAATAGTTGAATGGGCACTAGAGCTATCAAGCTTTGGCCTAAAGTACAAAAGTACCTCAACCATTCAGAGCAGAGCGTTGGCGGAGTTCATTGCAGAATGGACACCCACTCCAGTTGAAGAAACACAAGAAACAGTTATCCCCGGAAAGGAAGCACCTCAGGAGTGGATCATGTATTTTGATGGTGTTTGCTCATTACAGGGCGCTGGGGCTGGCGTGCTCCTTGTTGCACCCACCAAAGAGTATCTCAAGTATGTGGTTCAAATGCACTTTCCCCGGGAGAAGGCTACCAACAACACCGCTGAGTATGAGGGGCTCCTTGCCGGACTCAGAATTGCGGTGGAATTGGGAATCAAGAAATTGATCATCCGTAGAGACTCGCAGCTTGTGGTGAGACAAGTCAATAAGGATTACCAGAGTCCGTTGATGGAGGCATACGTAGAGGAAGTGAGAAAGTTGGAGGAGCACTTTGATGGATTACAAACGGAGCACATGCCACGTGCGCAGAACAACATTGCTGATCATGTGTCAAAGAGCGCTGCACAAAAGCCCCCTGTGGAACCAGGGACTTTTGTCCTCCACCTAACTCAACCATTAGTGTCCCCTTCAATGATGGCGAGAAAAAGGAGGAAGTTGGACTATGGCAAGCATCTCCCGGCAGGGCTTCCCGAAGCCGCTGGTAGAGAGGCTACCGGGAACAACTCCACTTCGGTTGGTGAGCAGCACCCTCTCACGGAAGCACAAGTTCTTGCGGTCGAGATGAGCGCTCCCACGAATGAGGAGGTGCCATTAATCCTTGTTGTCGAGCCTCAGGCTCCAACTTGGGCGCGACACATAGTCCACTACCTTTAAACAGGAGAACCCCCCGAAGAGAAGGAGCCGAAAGAGTAGCCCGGAGGTCGAAAATGTACCAGTTTGTCGATGACATCCTGTACATAAAAAGGCCAAATGGTGTGAAATTGAAGTGCATTTGCCAGGAAGATGGGCAGAAACTGCTAGCAGAAATACACAAGGGCATGTGCGGCACCCACATTGGATCAAGAGCCCTGGTTGGAAAAGCTTTCCGACAGGGTTTCTACTGGCCCACAGCCCTCCAGGATGCAACTGAGCTAGTCACCAAATGTGAAGCCTGCCAGTTCCACTCCAAGAACATACATCAACCAGCCCATGCTCTCCAGACGATTCCCTTTATCCTGGCCATTTTTGGTCTGGGGGCTTGACATTTTGGGCCCCTTCCCCCATGCTACCGGGGGCTTTGAATTCTTGTACGTTGCAATCGACAAGTTTACAAAGTGGCCGGAAGTGGAGCCAGTGAGGAAGGTAACCACACAATCAACTATCAAGTTCTTGAAAGGATTGGTGTGCCATTTTGGAGTACCCGCCAGAGTGATCACCGATAATGGCACCCAATTCACAAGTCGTGCCTTCATGCAGTACATCCAAAACCTTGGGAGTAAGGTCTCCTTCGCCTTTGTTGCTCATCCCCGGAGCAATGGACAAGCTGAGAGGATGGATGCTGAAGTGCTGCGTGGACTCAAGACAAGAACTTTTGATAAGTTGAAGAAGTGCGGCAGACGCTGGATCGACGAGCTACTGGCAGTTCTTTGGTCCCTCCATACGACACCAAATCGAGCCACCGGCCAGACTCCCTTCTCCGTAGTGTATGGGTAGAAGCAGTGCTCCCCACGGAACTCATATACGGGTCACCTTGAGTACTTGCCTACGATGAAGTAGAGCATGAGCAGCTTCGACATGACGATGCCATACTCCTCGAGGAAGATCGTCTCTGGGCCGTTGTGCGTGCTGCACGCTACCAGCAAGCCTTGCACCAAGGATTCATGCTCAGAGTCTTGAGGAAGGTGACCTTGTCCTTAGGCGTGTGCAATCCGCCAAGGATTCCAGCAAGTTGACACCAAAGTGGGAAGGCCCTTACTGGGTAGTACGAGTCACCAGACCTGGCGTAGTCCGTCTGGAGACCGAAGATGGCATTAAGGTGCAGAACTCATGGAATATTGAGCATCTTCGCAAGTTCTACCTGTAAGGCACGGTTGCCGGGCTCAGCCCCAGCAGCCACCTTTTGTACAAGCCTTGTCGATTGATACGTCTCCAACGTATCTATAATTTTTGCTTGTTCCATGTTGTTATATTATCATTCTTGGATTTTTTAAATCATTTTATAGCAACTTCATATCATTTTTGGGACTAACCTATTGACATAGTACCCAATGCCAGTTGTTGTTTTTTGCTTGTTTTTTACTTCGCAGAATATCAGTACCAAACGAAGTCCAAACGCAGCAAAACTTTTTGGAGAATTTTTATAGACCAGAAGACACAACTTGGGCCAAAGAAATACCAGAGGGGTGCCCTGAGGGGGGCTCAACCCACCTGGGTGCGCCTGGGGGCCCAGGCGCACCCTGGTGGGTTGTGCCCACCTCGGTGGCCTCCCGCACAGCCTCTTCGCCCTATAAATTCACAAATATTCCAGAACCCCCAAAAATAACCCTAGATCAGAAGTTCCGCCACCGCAAGCCTCTATAGCCACGAAAAACCAATCTAGACCCAGTGCCGGCACCCTGCCGGAGGGGGAAATCATCACCAGTGGCCATCTTCATCATCTCGGCGGCCACCATGATGAGGAAGGAGTAGTCCACCCTCGGGGCTGAGGTTTTGTACTAGTAGCTATGTGTTTAATCTCTCTCTCTCTCTCTCTCTCGTGTTCTTGATGGCACGATCTTGATGTATCACGGGCTTTGTTAATATAGTGAGATCATATGGTGTTTTCCCCTCTCTGTCTTATTGTGATGAATTGAGTTTTCCCTTTGAGATTTTATTTTATCGGATTGAATACTTTTATGGATTTGAGGGCACTTGATATATGTCTTGCATATGAATACCCGTGGTGACAATGGGGTATTATATTGATTCACTTGATATATGTTTTGGCACTCAACTCGCGGATTCCCGAGGTGACATTGGGGTAATCTATGCATAGGGGTTGATGCACGTTTTCGTCCTTGTTTCTCCGGTAGAAATCTTGGGGCACTCTTTGAGGTTCGTTGTGTTGGATCGAGTATTATGAATCTGAAATTGTTTGATGCGTATCGTATAATTAACTCATGGATACTCGTGGTGACATTGGAGTATCTGGGTGACATTAGAGTTGGTTGATGCGTATCATATGGTGATATTTTAGTACAAACTCTTGGATAGATCGAACGGAAAGAATAACTTTGCGTTATTTTAGTGTGAACTCTTGAATAGATCAAACAGAAAGAATAACTTTAAGGTGGTTTCCTACCCTACAAACAATTTCTTCTTATGTTCTCCGCTAGATAAGAACTTTGGAGTGATTCTTCATCGCACGTTGAGGGATGGTTATATGATCCAATTAGATTAGCATTGTTGAGAGATTGCACTAGCGAAAGTACGGACCCTAGGCCTTGTTTTCAGGCATTGCAATACCGTTTGTGCTCACTTTTGTTACTTGCTACCTTGCTGTTTTTTATTGTTCCTATTACAAAAATCAATATCTACTATCATTACTACACTTTTATCACCATCTCTTCGCCGAACTAGTGCACCTATACAATTTACCCTTGTATTTGGTGTGTTGGTGAGACAAGAGACTTTTTATTATTTGGTTGCAGGTTTGTTTGAGAGAGACCATCTTCATCCTACACCTCCCACAGATTGATAAACCTTAGGTCATCCACTTGAGGGAAAATTGCTACTGTCCTATATAATTCTGTGCTTGGAGGCCCAACACGAGTCTACAAGAATAAAGTTGCGTAGTAGACATCAAGCTCTTTTCTGGCACCATTGCCGGGAAGCGAGTGCTTGAAGGTATATATTTAGATCTTGCAATTGAATCTTCTAGTTTCTTGTTTTATCACTAGTTTGGTTTATAAAAAGAAAACTAAAAAAAGGAATTGATGTTGCATCATATTGTTCATCTTTATAATGTCTTTCGTGAAAATGATGGAAAGGAAAATTGTGCTCAATTGATAGAAGAAGAATTCAATAAAATGTTAGGCATAAATGATGAGCATGATTGCAATGTTGTTGGTATGAACTCCTTGAATATCGATGATGCTAATGATATGCAAAGCCATAATCTTGGGGATGCTATGTTTGATGAAGATGATATTTTTAGTCCCCCAAGTTTTGATGTGAAAATTTATTATGATGAAAGCATGCCTCCTATTTATGATGATTATATTGATGAAAGTGGATTTGGAGAGGTCATGACTTTATTTAGTGATGAATCCACTATTTTGGAAGAGGTTGCAATTGATTATGACAACAAAGTTCCTATATATTATGATTATGGTGATGAGATGTATGGTATATTGAATAATTATAACCATGAAACTTGTCATCATGATTTTAATTTCCAATCACATGATTGTTATTTTGCTGAGTTCACTCCCACAACAATTTATGATAATAAACTTGCTTGTCTGAAGAGTAATAAATTTCTATGCTTGTGGATCATGAAAAGATGCTTTATGTGATAGTTATATTGTTGAATTCATTCATGACGCTACTGAAAATTATTATGAGAGAGGAACATATGCTTCTACATATCACAATATTATCAAGTTTCCTCTCTTTATGTTGAAAGTTTTGAGTTGTACTTGTTTTGCCTTCCTATGCTTGTTGATTCTTGTTCCCATAAATTGTTTGCTCACAAAATCCCTATGCATAGGAAGTGGGTTAGGCTTAAATTTTCTAGTCATATGCTTCATGATGCTCTCTTTGTGTTTCAATTCTTATCTTTTATGTGAGCATAATTGAAATCATCATGCCTAGCTAAAAAGGCATTAAAGAAAAGCGCTTGTTGGGAGACAACCCAACATTTACCCCTACTGTTTTTGTGTGTTTACATGATTAGACTACCATAGTAATCATGTTTTATAGCTTTTGTTTCAATAAAGTGCCAAGTAAAGCCTTTGGGATAGTGTGGATGATAGTTGACTTGATTCTGTGCAAAAACATAAACATTTTCTTCCAGTAACAGAATTGTTTAAATTCACTGGAACGTGATAAAATTCTGAAATTTTTACAGATGATTGACATACAAATTGCCTACATCTTCCTAATTGTTCAGAATTTTTTAAGTTACAAAAGTTGGCTAGAGTCCAAATTACTACAAACTGTTATGTTTTGACAGATTCTGTTTTCAATGCATAATTTGCTTGTTTCCTAGTTTCTATGGCTTATATTGCTCAATATAAATTGTGGAAATGATAAGGTACAGTAGGCATTGTGTGAGAACAATTATTAATCTTGTCTTTGGCATTACCAATGTGAATGATTTGTCTTTATCATACTAACCTATCTCACGAAGTTCCGTTAAAAGTTTTGTGTGACTAAAGTTTTCAAGTTTTGGGTGAGATATCAATGTGAGGAGAATAAGGAGTGACAAGAACCTAAGCTTGGGGATGCCCAAGGCACCCCAAGGTAATGTTCAAGGAAGATTCAAGCAACTAAGCTTGGGGATGCCCCGGAAGGCATCCCCTCTTTCATCTCCAATACTATTAGTAACCTTACTTGGGACTATATTTTTATTCGTCACATGATATGTGTTTTTCTTGTAGCGTCATTTTATTTTGTTTGTGTTTTCTTGTTGCTATTTAATAATAAAGTTTTTCATCTTTCATTTCAATAAATATGTCAAGTATAGCCTTTGCCATGCTTATTTTGAAATTCTATATGTGGCTGTTTGAAAACAGAAAGTTGCACGCTAGTGCGTGAATTCTCTAGAAAAGTCGGAATGTGATAAAATGTTGAAACTTTTTGCAAAATAAGATATGATAAATTTTCTACAGTGTGGTAAATTTTCTTAATTTTTGGAATTAAATAAATAAGATCTTGCTTCATCCTTTACAAACTATTCTGTTTAGAGAGATTGTTGTTATGTTTGCATTGTGTGCATATGTTTGCTTCATTAATGATTCTATTTGAGGATAGGAGTGTTAAATATGCAAAGGAATTTAGTATGCAATGTTAAATAATAATTTTAGTGATTTTTTACAGTAGAGAATGATAAGGTGTTGCATTGTTTTATACTAACTTATCTCACGAGTTCTTATTGAGTTTTGTGTGGATGAAGTTCTTAAGATTTAGGGAAACCATGATATAAAAGGAATTAAGGAGCTCAAGCTTGGGGATGCTGATGGAATCCCAAGATAATACTTCAAGAAGTCTCAAGCATCTAAGCTTGGGGATGCCCCGGTAGGCACCCCACCTTTCTTCATCAACAATTATCGGTTAGTATCGGTTGAGCCTAAGTTTTTGCTTATTCACATGAGTTGTGCTATCCTTGGAATGTCATTTTATTTTGTTTTGCTTGCTGTTTTAATAAGATACTTAGAACTGAAAGTTTTCAAATAATAGAGAGTCCTCAAATAGCTACCCATTTACAGAACTACTCGCTTGATCTTCACTTATATCTTTTTGGAGTAGTTTGTTGAACACTCTCATGCTTCACTTATATTATTTTGAGAGTTGATAATAGTGATGACAATATGCACAAGCTGTGAATTTGGTCCTAGTATTATGAATATTCAAGAAGGATATAATAAAAACTTGCATGTAGATCATTGGATATGATAAGTTTGATTCCTTGCAATAGTTTTGTGATATGGAGATAATAATATGTGAGTCATGTTGGTGAGTAATTGTGCTTTAGTAAGAATATTGGTGTTAAGGTTTGTGATTCCCTATGCAAGCACGAAAGTCATAGTTATGCAATGAAATTACATCCTACTTGTGGTGGATTATTCGGTGTTAGTTATGCTCAATGCTCGTTTATGTGAATTTTCATTTCTTGGTTGGTTGCTTCTCAATCTTTTTGCTAGCCTCCACGTGTACTAAGTGGGAATACTACTTGTGCATACAAATCCTTAAACCCAAGGTGTGCCAAATGAGTCCACCATACCTACCTATATGCGGTATTTCCATGTCGTTCCAAGAAAATTGTATGTGCCATCTCTAATTTTCAAATAAATTTCTGTTTTGTGTGCTCGTACCGCTCATGAAGCGGTAGGGGTGGCCAATATTTTCCCTGCTAGATGTGTTATACTCAAGATGGGTGTTTATTCACTTGTCATTGCACGAGAGTATGGCGGTAATAGGAATGCCCAGTCCCGAAATGAAAAAAAATTTACTTTATGTTGTCAAATAATAAATTCCTTGGAAAGTGTTGGTATGTGATACGTCCATTTTGTATCATGTTTTCCTACTGTTATTTATGATGTTTTATGCATAATAATGCTTTTCGGAGTAATTCTAATGCCTTTTCTCTCATAATATGCAAGGTCCACACAAAGAGGGAGAATTCCGGCAGCTGGAAACCTGGACCTGGAAAAGCTACGTTAGGCCACCTATTCTGCACAACTCCAAACAAGCTGAAACTTTACAGAGATTTTTTATGGAATATTTGAGGAGTATTGGAGCCAATAAGTACCAGAGGGGGCCCACCAGGTGGGCACAACCCACCTGAGCACGCCAGGGAGGACCCTGGTGGGTTGTGCTCACCCAGGCCCACCTCCGGTGCCCATCTTCTGGTATATAAGTCATTTTGACCTAGAAAAATAAGGAGAGGACTTTCGGGACGGAGCGCCACCATCTCGAGGCGGAACTTGGGCAGAACCACTTTTGCCCTTCGGCGGAGCGATTCCGCCAGGGGAACTTCCCTCCCAGAGGGGGAAATCATCGTCATCATCATCACCAACAACTCTCCCATCTTGGGGAGGGAAATCTCCATTAGCATCTTCAACAGCACCATCTCCTCTCAAAACCTAGTTCATCTCTTGTGTTCAATCTTTATACCGGAATTATAGATTGGTGCTTGTGGGTGACTAGTAGTGTTGATTACTGTATGGTTCATTTGGTGGAAGATTATATGCTCATATCCAATATGCTATTTAATACCCCTCTGATCTTGAGCATGATTATCATTTGTGAGTAGTTACTTTTTTTGTTGAGGTCATAGGAGAAATCATGTCGCAAGTAATCATGTAAACTTGATATGTGTTCGATATTTTGATAGTATGTATGTTGTGATTCCCTTAGTGGTGTCATGTGAACGTTGACTACATGAAACTTCACCATATTTGGGCCCAAGTGAATGCATTGTGGAGTAGTTATTAGATGATGGGTTGCGAGAGTGACAGAAGCTTAAACCCTAGTTTATGCGCTATTCCATAAGGGACCGATTGGATCCAAAAGTTTAATGCTATGGTTAGAATTTATTCTTAATACTTTGTCGTAGTTGTGGATGCTTGCGAGGGGGTTAATCATAAGTAGGAGGTTTGTTCAAGTAAGAACAGCACCTAGGCACCGGTCCACCCACATATCAAATTATCAAAGTAGCGAACACCAATCGAATCAACATGATGAAAGTGACTAGATGAAATTCCCGAGTACCCTCAAGAACGCTTTGCTTACCATAAGAGACCGTTTTGGCCTGTCATTTGCCTCAAAAGGATTGGTCTACCTTGCTGAACTTTTGTTACTACTATCATTACTTGCTTGTTACAAATTATCTAGCTATCAAACTACTCTGTTACTTACAATTTCAACACTTGCAGACATTACCTTGCTGAAAACCACTTGTCATTTCCTTCTGCTCCTCGTTGGGTTCGACACTCTTACTTATCGAAAAGAGCTACAATTGATCCCCTATACTTGTGGGTCATCAAGGCTATTTTCTGGCACCGTTGCCGGGGAGTGAAGCGCCTTTGGCAAGTGGAATTTGGTAAGGAAACATTTATTTAGTGTGCTGAAATTTATTGTCACTTGTTAATATGGAAAACAATCCTTTGAGGGGTTTGTTCGGGGTATCTTCACCTCGACGGAACCACGATTAGCTTCCCCTCAACCTAATGCACCTACTGAAAATATTGAATATGAAATTCCTTCGGGTTTGATAGAACAACTGCTAGCTAATCCTTATGCAGGAGATGGAACCGAACATCCTGATATGCACTTGACTCTGAGATGGTTTAAGCTTGCAGGTTTACCCGGAGATGAAGTTATGAAGAAGGTTTTCCCTTTAGCTTTGAAGGGAAAAGCATTGGCATGGTATAGGCTATGCGATGATATTGGAGCTTGGAATTGGAATCGATTGAAACTGGAGTTCCACCAAAAAAATTATCCTATGCATCTAGTTCATCGTGATCGGAATTACATATATAATTTTTGGCCTCGTGAAGGAGAAAGTATCGCTCTAGCTTGGGAGAGGCTTAAGTCATGTTATATTCGTGCCCCAATCATGAGCTCCCAAGAGAAATTATTATCCAGAATTTTTATGATCGGCTTTCTCATAGTGATCAATCCATGCTTGATACTTATTGTGCTGGTTCTTTTATGAAGAAGACTATTGAATTCTGGTGGGATCTTTTGGAAAGAATTAAATGCAACTCTGAAGATTGGGAACTCGATGAAGGTAAAGAGTCAAGTATTAAGCTTAAGTATGATTATGTTAAATCTTTTATGAATACCGATGCTTTTCAAAAGTTTAGTACTAAATATGGACTTGACTCTGAGATGGTAGCCTCCTTTTGTGAATCATTTGCTGCTCATGTTGATCTCCTTAAAGAGAAGTGGTTTAAATATCACCCACCTATTAAAGAAGAAATTAAAAAACCGGTATCGTTCAAGGAGGAAACTATACTTTATAATGTTGATCCAGTTGTTCCTACTACTTATATTGAGAAACCACCTTTCCCTGTTAGGATAAAGGAACATGCTAAAGTATCGACTGTGGTCAACAAAAGTTATATTAGAACACCTAAACCTGATGAACAAATTAAAGTAGAGCCTAGTGTTGCTATGGTCAAAGATATCTTGGAAGAAGATATAGATGGGCATCTTATTTACTTTTCTAATGAAGCTACTAGAATTGTCAAACCCGATAAAACAGATAATCATAGACCCGTTGTTGGCATGCCCGTTGTCTCAGTTAAAATAGGAGATCACTGTTATCATGGTTTGTGCGACATAGGTGCAACCGTAAGTGCAATTCCTTACACCTTATATCAAGAAATTATGAATGACATAGCACCCGCAGAGATAGAAGACATAGATGTTACTATTAAACTTGCTAATGGAGATACTATTTCACAAATTGGGATTGTTAGAGATGTTGAAGTCTTGTGTGAAAAAATAAATACCCTACTTATTTTCTTGTTCTTGGTTCTCCACAAGATGACTTCTATCCCATTATCTTTGGTAGAACTTTCTTGAAGACCATTAATGCTCAAATAGATTGTAAGAAACAAACTGTCGGTGTCAGTTTTGGCAATGAGTCTAATGAGTTTAATTTTTCCAAGTTTAGTAGAAAGCTTCATGATAAAGAATTGCCTAGTAAGGATGAAATGATTGGTCTTGCTTCTATTGCTGTTCCTCCTACTAATACTCTAGAACAATATTTGCTAGACCATGGAAATGATTTACATATGCATGAGGGAAATGAAATGGATAATATTTTCTTTGAACAACGTCCTCTGCTTAAACACAATTTGCCTATTGAAACTCTAGGAGGTCCTCCTCCACCTAAAGGTGATCCTGTGTTTGAATTAAAACAATTGCCAAACACTTTGAAATATGCTTATCTTGATGAAAAGAAGATATACCCTGTTATTACTAGTGCTAACCTTTCAGAACATGAAGAAGAAAGATTATTGCAAGTTCTAAGGTAGCACTGAGCTGCTATTGGATATACTCTTGATGATTTAAAGGGCATTAGTCCCACTCTCTGTCAGCACAATATTAATATGGAACCTGATGCTAAACCTGTTGTTGATCACCAACATCGGTTAAATCTGAAGATGAAAGAAGTGGTAAGAATGGAAATATTAAAACTTCTGGAAGCAGGTATAATCTATTCTATAATTGATAGTAGATGGGTAAGCCCTGTTCATTGTGTTCCAAAGAAAGGAGGTATTACTGTTGTTCCTAATGATAAGAATGAACTTATTCCACAAAGAATTGTTACATGCTATAGAATGGTAATTGATTTTAGAAAATTAAACAAATCAACTAGAAAAGATCATTACCCTCTGCCTTTTATTGATCAAATGCTAGAAAGATTATCTAAGCACACACACTTTTGTTTCCTTGATGGATATTCTGGTTTTTCACAAATACATGTTTCTCAACATGATCAAGAAAAGACCACTTTCACTTGTCCCTTTGGAACTTATGCTTATAGACATATGGCTTTTGATTTATGCATTGCACGTGCTACCTTTCAAAGATGTATGACTGCTATATTCTCTGACTTTTGTGAAAAGATTGTTGAGGTTTTCATGGATGACTTCTCTGTTTATGGGAAGTCTTTTGATGATTGTTTAAGCAATCTTGATCGAGTTTTGCAGAGATGTGAGCAAACAAATCTTGTCTTGAATTGGGAGAAGTGCCACTTTATGGTTAATGAAGGTATTTTTTTGGGCCATAAAATTTCTCAAAGAGGTATTGAAGTGGACAAAGCTAAGGTTGATGCAATTGAGAAAATTCCATGTCCTAAATACATCAAAGGTATTCATAGTTTCCTAGGTCATGCTGGTTTCTATAGGAGATTTATCAAAGACTTTTCTAAAATTTCTAGGCCTCTTACAAATCTTTTGCAAAAGGATGTTCCTTTTGTTTTTGATGATGATTGTTTAGAATCCTTCGAAACACTCAAGAAAGCCTTAATTTCTGCACCTATTGTGCAACCACCTGATTGGAACTTGCCTTTTGAAATTATGTGTGATGCTAGTGATTATGTTGTTCGTGTTGTTCTAGGACAAAGAGTTGATAAGAAACTGAATGTTATTCATTATGCTAGTAAAACTCTAGACAGTGCACAACGGAATTATGCAACTACTGAAAAATAATTTCTAGCAGTGGTGTTTGCTTGTGACAAATTTAGATCTTACATTGTTGACTCTAAAGTTATCGTTCACACCGACCATGCTGATATTAAATATCTTATGGAAAAGAAAGATGCTAAACCTAGACTTATTCGATGTGTTTTCTTGCTACAAGAATTTGATTTACATATTACTGATAGGAAAGGAGCTGAGAACCCAGTAGATGTTAACTTGTCTAGGCTTGAAAATGTGCTTGATGACCCACTACCTATTGATGATAGTTTCCCTGATGAGCAGTTAGCTACAACAAATGTTTCTAATAATACTCCTTGGTATGCTGATTATGCTAATTACATTGTTGCTAAATATTTACCACCTAGCTTTACTTACGAACAAAAGAAAAAATCTTCTATGATTTAAGACACTACTTTTGGGATGACCCACATCTTTATAAAGAAGGAGTAGATGGTATTATTAGACGTTGTGTACCTGAGCATGAACAGGGACAAATCCTACAGAAATGTCACTCCGAAGCTTATGGAGGGCATGATGCTGGAGACAGAACTGCTCACAAGGTATTGCAATCTGGATTTTATTGGCCTACTCTCTTCAAGGATCCCCGTAAGTTCGTCTTATCTTGTGATGAATGTCAAAGAATAGGTAATATCGGTAAGCATCAAGAAATGCCTATGAATTATTCACTTGCTGTTGAACCATTTGATGTTTGGGGATTTGATTACATGGGACCTTTTCCTTCCTCTAATGGGTATACACATACTTTGGTTGCTGTTGATTATGTTACTAAATGGGTAGAAGCTATTCCATCCAGTAGTGCTGATCACAACACCTCTATTAAAATACTTAAGGAAGTTATTTTCCCAAGGTTTGGAGTCCCTAGATATTTAATGACTGATGGTGGTTCACACTTTATTCATGGTGCTTTCCGCAAAATGCTTGCCAAGTATGATGTTAACCATAGATTTGCATCACCTTATCATCCTCAGTCTAGTGGTCAAGTTGAACTTAGCAATAGAGAAATGAAATTAATTTTGCAAAAGACTGATAGTAGGTCCCGGAAGAATTGGTCTAAGAAATTAGATGATGCACTTTGGGCTTATAGAACAGCATATAAAAATCCTATGGGCATGTATCCTTATAAAATGGTTTATGGAAAGGCTTGTCATTTGCCTCTTGAGTTGGAACATAAAGCATATTGGGCAGTCAAAGAACTCAATTATGATTTCAAACTTGTCGGTGAAAAGAGGTTATTTGATATTAGCTCATTAGATGAATGGAGAACCCAAGCTTATGAAAATGCCAAATTATTTAAAGAAAAAGTTGAAAGATGGCATGATAAAAGAATCCAAAAGCGTGAGTTCAAAGTCGGAGAATATGTTCTTTTGTACAACTCTTGTTTCAGGTTCTTTGCAGGAAAACTCCTCTCCAAATGGGAAGGACCCTATGTTATCGAGGAGGTTTATCGGTCTGGAGCTATCAAAATAAATAATGCCGAAGGTACTAACCCGAAGGTTGTCAATGGGCAATGAATAAAACATTATATCTCAGGTACGCCCATTAATGTTGAAACTAATATCATCCAAACATTGACACCGGAAGAACAAATAAAAGAGTCCTTCCGGAACACTCCAGAATCATGAAAAAAGAGGAGGTACATGATAAGGTAAGTAAATGGACTCCAAAAAATCCGCAAAAATATATTTTGTCAGTTTTGGAATATTTAGAAAATTAGGAAAATAAGAAACTACCAGGAAGGTCACCCTGGTGGGCACAAGACACCAGGGCGTGCCTGGCTTGCCAGGCGCACCCAGGTGGGTTGTGCCCACCTCGGGTACCTTCCGGACTCTGTTTTTCTACTGTTTGCTTATTTCCCAAGATAAAAAATCTTTATATACCCCTCGAACCTATTGACCACCGTATCGCGGAGAAATCTTCTGTTCTCTTTTCTTGCTATTTTCGATCAGATCTGTCAAGCCAGGCATCATGTCTTCCTCCTCCTTCAACCACGTGGAAGAGGTTGCTTGCTTGATGAAGATCGAGCTGAAGAGAGAAGAGCCCGTAGAAGCCATCAAGGGAGACAAGAGGAAGGAGGCTACCGTAGATCAAGCTCCGGTGGTCGAGCAAGCACTACCGGCCGAGGAGGAAGAAAAAGATATCCTTAAACCTTACTATGCTCATCTTATCCCCACTGAGATTGAAGCCTTTCGGATCATTGAAACGGTTCGTGTGCAAAATAAATATCTCACTCATGAAAATATCCTGCATCAAGAGCACATCATCTTCCTCCGGAGCGTCATCCGTAGATTGGAGAACCTCTTGATCTTGAAGGACAGGATCGCCTCTGCTTCATCACCACCACCTTCTTCTTCATCACCAAAATAAAATTGAGTATCGGGTATGGGCACTCCCCTTGGCTTCCGCCAAGCTTGGGGGAGGTGCCCCGGTATCGTATCACCCCATTATCTTTTGCATTTACTTATTTTAGTTCAATCCATAGTTATATTTTGCTTTAGATGAATAAAAGTTTAGTTCGATCCTTTCTTTTCGAGAGTTTGCTTAGTGATTTACCTTGTAATCGTGTGCAAGGTATATAATAAAGTTTAGTTTGAGTTTTTGCTTTCTTTACTTTTCATGTTGCAATAAATAGAAAGGAAATAAATTAAAAAGATCATATGCTAATCTTATGGTAGGTGATGACACCACATAAGGAAAAGTATAAGTAGGAAATTTTATTAGAGATTGACAAACATAGCATTGGTCAATGATGCAACTCATGAAAGAATTAATAAGGGAAGAGAAGATTCACATATAAATACACTATCCTATAGATCTTTTGTGATTGTGAGCTCCCATCAAAATATTATATGCCAAAATTGTTGACGTTGGACAAGGAAGACAACGTAATGATTTATTTTGTTCATATTCACATAGAAGTTATATTGTCATAGATCCTTCAACATGTGGTGCTTGCCCCTATCTTTGCTAGCCAAAAATTCCGCACTAAGTAGAGATACTACTTGTGCATCCAAAAACCCTTAAACCCAAATCTTATTTTCAAGAGTCCACCATACCTACCTAGGGATCAAGCAAGATCCCTCAAGTAAGTTGTCATCGGTGCAATAAGGCAATAAAAATTGCTTCTAAAAGTGTGAGATCATTTAGTGTAAGAGAAAATTGAGCGTTGTACGAACTTGTGATGGTGGAGAATAAAAGCGACAAACTAGATAATAAAGGTTGCCATCACAAGGGGCAATATAACGTGACTTTCATTTGCACTAAGGGGTTGAGCATACAAACAAATAAGCGCATGGCAACCTCTGCGAAGGGCCTATCTCTTACTTTTATACAAGAGTCAAAGTTTCTTCTATCTATTCCTTTTTATTTTTCTCCTTTGGCAAGCATCATGTGGTGAGAAAAGATCTAGGCACATATGTCCAGTTGAATATGGTGGCATGAGTTATTATTGTTGACATCACCCTTGAGGTGAGTACGTTGGGAGGCGAAACTATAAGCCCCTATCTTTCTATTCGTCTGGTTGAAACGTTTTACTCATGTGAATGCGGTGAGTGTTAGCAATCATAGAAGACTATATGATGGTTCAGTATGTGGACTTGCCTAAAGGCTCCGATACGTGACCCTTCCTGAAAAGATGATGAATTGTAGTTGCAGAGTTGACTGAGAACATAGTTTGTTGGTTCATAATAGAGTTTATGCTTTATACTTCAACTAGCAGAGTCACCCGCGCATTTGCGCGGCTAGAATGGTTACACATTGTTATACTATTTCTTTGTGCGAGCTCCATGACCATCTGCTTTCCAACATGAACTAAATCTAATCATCAATTGCTCATGCCAAAATCATCTGTGCTTTCTGTCCACTCACCTCAGATCTAAGAATACTGTTGTGGGTCAACACCCAGTGTATCAGTGTGGTCATGTAAGTTGAGTTAGTGGTGAATACTTATTTAGGTGTGTTTTTTATCTCCATCCTAGAAGGTCAAACGACTTACATATGCCTAACTCCCATTAGCCAGGAATAGAAAATACATAATTTGGGTTGTGAGAACCATCAGTTTTTGGTAATGGGAAAGAGCTCATAGGATAATTTCCACATGGAACTGGAAGGTCCAAGGATTGTCAATAAAAATGTCATAGGAGATACAATGATAGTAACTAACAAATAAGCATCAACTAATTATATATGAACACCAGCTTTAACATAGAGGATGCAAAAATTCCCATCTTGAATTTGTCATTGAACACCATTAGTTATCGCTCTTTGTACCAAGATCATATATATAGATTCTAGCTACATACACTTATAGTGTTTTCTTGAAATTGGCGTCTGTAATTTATTTACTATTATTTCTAAGTTGTTAGAGATGTACGTCTAGTTTTTTGTCGTTCTTTGTACCAAGATAATACATGTAGACCTCATTTCTTAAAATTTGTGTTAAGTTTGACTATCCGTCTAGCTTTTTGTTTATAAATCTCACAATCGTAGTAATAATTAGGAGTGACTATAACTAATGGCTAGATTGATAGCACATGAAAATTTTAAGTTTTGTTGTTAATGCGGCCATGGCAAGAAAAACACAACTTACAAATCCACTTCACATTATCTTTTTAATCTGCTCTAAATAGAATTAGATATTGGGAAATTTAGGAATCTAAATTGTACTTTCATTTTACATATGAACACAAATTGCATCATATAGCTTGTAGTTGCCCCTACTTTTTTGGCTGTGTTGACTCGCGGATTACTACAACCATAACTGTTACAATTTGTGCATGTCAGCTTAGGTCTTCACATGATCATCTTTACACAACATTAAGCTGTGTTTTTCATATCGCTGTTACAGTATAAATTAATAAATGATAGTATTACAAAAAATAGTAATGAAAAATATACTACTATGCTACTTGATTAATCCAATTTTTTAAAACTAAAAAGTTTATAGACTATCTTTGGATTTTTTATGAAAATAATTTCTCTGATTTCCTTTATTCCTAAATTCATACACCTATAGAGTTGTAATCACAATACTCCTAATAAGTCTTCTTGATATAGACATTTATTTTCCTTCTATCGTCCAAGGATTTTACTTGTAGTTTCAGCAAAAAGAAATTTGCAAAATTTTCTTTTATTTCATTTAATAAACATATATTTTTATTCTTTACCTGCAATTTCAGGGTTTTTATTAATTTACTTACTATTTCATATCTAGTTATTTATCGTTCCTTTTTGGTTACCAAATCACTATCCTTTTCGGTTACCATTTTTAACACGACACAATGTAGTTCTATCATTATCCATTCACCAAGTGTTTCTAATATTACAACGGAATTCATATATAATATTCATAAATGTTACACGGATTTAATATTATATTTTATACATATTTCTAATATTATTTTATAAAATAAAAAATGCTAGTTTTTTATAATAATATCATATATAGTACTCCCTCTGCAAAATTAGTGTTGTGGTTTTAATTCAAATTTGGTCTAAAACCATGACACTTATTTTTGATGGGATGGAGTACTATAAAACAAAGTAGTTTTATGTATTTATCTTTTTTTAGAATATATTATTTATTTATCTGGTAGGCGTCATTTATAGATTGGACGAATCTACGTGTTTCATGCTTCTAATCTTTTGTCAACTCGCTTGTTCTATTAGCCATAAGTTTTTTTGATTTGCTGGAGACACTGCGTACTATTTGCCCATTAGCTTTTTTGATTTGCTAGAGCGTGAAACTGGGCCAAAATATGGCAGCTTCCTTCGAATAAATAAAAGGTGTCAGGTTCCTTGCGTAGCCTGGATTGCTATGAAAGTTAGGCTTTTCCTCTTATAATAGAATCCAAATCAGAATTGATTAGCCTGGCCGTGTACTGCGTGATGTTTGGCTTCTCAAACTTTCAGTTGTCCTTCTCCTATACGTATTTCTTTTTTTTCATTGTTTCCATCATAGGTAGTTGTACGTGACAACATATGCAAAATAGTGCATGTCCAGAATATTTGTATGTAATGTAATATCGTTAATTCTCAGCCATAGATATTACTAATCAACGGTGTATATTATTTTAGCTAATGTGGAAGAACGTGGTGTCTTATTTGGCTTCTGTCTTAATTATATAATAGATTGTGTGATGAATTATCACTTATTCGTGAGAAGTCTATGATAAAAGTTCTATCATAGAAGTTTTATGTTTAATTTTGTTGCTGTTATAATAATCTACATGATGCTTCTATGTCCGTATTTTGTTTTTATCGACACCTCTCCCTCTAAGCATGTGGACATGTTTTTCGATTTCGGTTTTCGCTTGAGGACAAGCGAGGTCTAAGCTTGGGGGAGTTGATACGTCCAATTTGCATCATGTTTTCCTACTGTTATTTATGATGTTTTTATGCATAATAATGCTTTTTGGAGTAATCCTAATGCATTTTCTCTCCTAATATGCAAGGTACACACAAAGAGGGAGAATTCCGGCAGCTGGAAATCTGGACCTGGAAAAGCTACATCAGGCCACCTATTCTGCACAACTCCAAACAAGTTGAAACTTTACAGAGATTTTTAATGGAATATTTGAGGAATATTGGAGCCAATAAGTACCAGAGGGGGCCCACCAGGTGGGCACAACCCACTTGGGCGCGCTAGGGAGCCCAGGCGCGCCCTGGTGGGTTGTGCTCACCCAGGCCCACCTACGTTGCTCATCTTCTAGTATATAAGTCATTTTGACCAAGAAGAAATAGGGAGAGGACTTTCGGGACAGAGCGCCGCCGTCTCGAGGCGGAACTTGGGCAGGAGCACTTTTGCCCTCCGGCGGAGCGATTCCGCCGGGGAACTTCCCTCTCGGAGGGGGGAATCATCGTCATCATCATCACCAACAACTCTCCCATCTTGGAGAGGGCAATCTCCATCAACATCTTCAACAACACCATCTCCTCTCAAACCCTAGTTCATCTATTGTGTTTAATCTTTATACCGTAACTATAGATTGATGCTTGTGGGTGACTAGTAGTGTTGATTACATCTTGTAGTTGATTACTATATGGTTTATTTGGTGGAAGATTATATGTTCAGATCCAATATGCTATTTAATACCCCTCTTATCTTGAGCATGATTATTATTCGTGAGTAGTTACTTTTGTTCATGAGGTCATGGGAGAAATCATGTTGCAAGTAATCATGTGAACTTGATATGTGTTCGATATTTTGATAGTACGTATGTTGTGATTCCCTTAGTGGTGTCATGTGAACATCAACTACATGACACTTCACCATATTTGGGCCTAAGGGAATGCATTGTGGTGTAGTTATTAGATGATGGGTTGCGAGAGTGACAGAAGCTTAAACCCTAGTTTATGCGCTATTCCGTGAGGGACCGATTGGATCCAAAAGTTTAATGCTATGGTTAGAATTTATTCTTAATACTTTTCTCGTAGTTGCGGATGCTTGCGAGGGGGTTAATCATAAGTAGGAGGTTTGTTCAACTAAGAATAGAACCTAAGCACCAGTCCACCCACATATCAAATTATCAAAGTAGCGAACACAAATCGAATCAATGTGATGAAAGTGACTAGATGAAATTCCCCTGTACCCTCAAGAACGCTTTGCTTACTATAAGAGACCGTTTTGGCCTGTCCTTTGCCTCAAAAGGATTGGTCTACCTTGCTGCACTTTTGTTACTACTATCATTACTTGCCCATTACAAATTATCTAGCTATCAAACTACTCTATTACTTACAATTTCAGCACTTGTAGACATTACCTTGCTGAAAACCACTTGTCATTTCCTTCTGCTCCTCGTTGGGTTCGACACTCTTACTTATCGAAAAGAGCTACAATTGATCCCCTACACTTGTGGGTCATCAGTATGGAAGGCACCCGTGGATACGGCTAGCCATGGATTATGAAAGAATGGTGGAAAAAGGAATAAACTTTATTTTCTGTTTGGGAACCGCCTATGATATATCTAGCATGGAAAGAGTTCGGAATTACTCGGTCATTTTTGTTGACGGGAAAAGTATGCCTCTAAAATAATTATCTCTCAATTTAAGCTATGGGCTCTGGCACCTCTACAAATCCCTACTTCCCTCTGCGAAGGGCCTATCTATTTATTTTATGCAATTTTTATTTGAGTCTCCGTCTTCTCTTATAAAGCACCAACTAAGGGGCACTATGATCGTACTTGAGCATTGGATGTAGCTAATATGCGAGTGTGTTTCATGAATGGATCAATGATTGAGCATGATGGGCTAGGGATAACTTTCTTTAGTGTTGATATTTCGAAAGACATGGTTGCTTGTTGATATGCTTGAGTATTGAAATCTTCATGTCAAAACTAGACTATTGCTTTGAACCATATAAAAGTCCAATGTCCATGCTACAAAAGAAAAAAATATGTGATGAACATGTTAGGCAGCATTCACATCAAAAAATTTGTTTTTACCATTTACCTACTCGAGGACGAGTAGGAATTAAGCTTGGGGATGCTGATACGTCTCCAACGTATCTATTATTTTTGCTTCTTCCATGTTGTATATTATCATTCTTGGATGTTTTACAATCATTTTATAGCAACTTTATATCATTTTTTGGGACTAACCTATTGACATAGTGCCTAGTGCCAGTTGCTGTTGTTTGCTTGTTTTTTACTTTGCAGAATATCAGTACCAAACGGAGTCCAAACGCAGCAAAACTTTTTGGAGTATTTTTATGGAGCAGAAGACACAACTTGGGCCAAAGAAGTACCAGAGGGGTGCCCCGAGGGGGGCACAACCCACCTGGGCACGCCTGGGGGCCCAAGCGCGCCCTGGTGGGTAGTGCCCACCTCGGTGGCCTCCCGCACCGCCTCTTCGCCCTATAAATTCCCAAATATTCAAGAACCCCCAAAAATAATCCTATATCAGAAGTTCCGCCGCCACAAGCCTCTGTAGCCACGAAAAACCAATCAAGACCCCGTTTTGGCACTTGCTGGATGGGGAAATCATCATCGATGGCCATCTTCATCATCCCGTCGGACACCATGATGAGGAAGGAGTAGTCCACCCTCGGGGCTGAGGGTTTGTACTAGTAGCTATGTGTTTAATCTCTCTCTCTCTCGTATTCTTGATGTCACGATCTTGATGTATCACGGGCTTTGTTAATATAGTTGGATCATATGGTGTTCTCCCTTTGAGATTTTGTTTTATCAGATTGAATACTTTTATGGATTTGAGATCACTTGATATATGTCTTGCAATATATTGTTTCACTTCATATATGTTTTGGCACTCAACTCGCGGATTCCCGAGGTGTCATTGGGGTAATCTATGCATAGGGGTTGATACTCCTTTTCGTCCTTGTTTCTCCGTTAGAAATCTTGGGGCACTCTTTGAGGTTCTTTGTGTTGGACCGAGTATTATGAATCCGTAATTGTTTGATGCATATCGTAAAATTAACTCATGGATACTTGTGGTGACATTGGAGTATCTAGGTGACATTAGAGTTGGTTGATGCGTATCATATGGTGTTATTTTAGTACGAACTCTTAGATAGATCGAACGGAAAGAATAACTTTAGGTTATTTTAGTACGAACTCTTAAATATATCGAACGGAAAGAATAACTTTAAGGTAGTTTCCTACCCTACAAACAATTTCTTCTTATATTCTCCGCTAGATAAGAACTTTGGAGTGATTCTTCATCGCACGTTGAGGGATGGTTATATGATCCAATTAGATTAGCATTGTTGAGAGATTGCACTAGCGAAAGTGCGGACCCTAGGCCTTGTTTTCAAGCATTGCAATACCGTTTGTGCTCACTTTTGTTACTTGCTACCTTGCTGTTTTTTATTGTTCCTATTACAAAAATCAATATCTACAATCATTACTACACTTTTATCACCATCTCTTCGCCAAACTAGTGCACCTATACAATTTACCCTTGTATTTGGTGTGTTGGGGACACAAGAGACTTTTTATTATTTGGTTGCAGGGTTGTTTGAGAGAGACCATTTTCATCCTACACCTCCCACGGATTGATAAACCTTAGGTCATCCACTTGAGGGAAAATTGCTACTGTCCTACAAAACTCTGCGCTTGGAGGCCCAACACGAGTCTACAAGAATAAAGTTTCATAGTAGACATCACCGATGTGCATGTAACCCTTTGTACAAAGCCAGGCACAGACCCTATGCAAAGATAATAAAACACAGCGTTGGCACCTAAAACTTGCATGCATGTTTATTTTAGCATAACTCTGCCATGATCATTTAGGAAGGGTCATATGCTGCTGATTTTCCCCTGTGCTAACTACAGGGCCCCTGCCGTGGAAAAAATCCCAAGGAGGAGAAGTGAGAACAGGCTTGCGTATCGACCCCCGGCAACATAAATCAGATAAGCATCGTCGGTTCCCAAGGCTTCATTCCTATGTGATTGATGATACAATCACCATTAAGGAACTTATGGAGCTGCCTGACCTCACCGACAATTTCCACCTGCCCCTGTCGGCTGAAGCTTTCTAGGAATTCACCCAACTCTAATCTTTGCTGCCGCTGATCAACCTTCTGGAGGAAGAGAAGGACATTTGGGAATGTCCATTCAAGTCTGGAGGATATCAGTCAAGGATCTACTATGTGTCTTGCTTCTCACATATGGTGGTTGATCCCATATTTAAGTGGATCTGGAAATGTTCATGCACTCTCTAATTCAAGGTTTTTGGATGGCTCCTTTTGATGGATCGGCTAAACACTAGAGACATGATGCAGCGATGTCATTGGAATATCCAAAATGACACATGCGTAATGTGTATTTCTGCCTGTCATGAGGACCGTGCCCACCTTTTCTTTGCATGCAACTTCAGTCAAAGGGTCTGGAATTACCTTGGCATTTCATGGATTCTTCAACCAAACCATACTACCTATGAGATGGCTTTATCTGCTAGAAAGGATTTTGGTTTCCCATTTTTCACAGAGGTAGTCTTCACTGCCACATGGAATATTTGGACTCAAAGGAATGGGAAGATCTTCAGAAATGAGCTGCCTTCCTTTAGATCTTGGAGGAGAAATTTTGTCCATGACATTTCTCTTTTAGCTCATAGAATCAAATGTAAATATAAGCATAGCCTAACCTCCTGGATAGCTGCCCTCCCTTAGTTTCTCTTTGTAAGTATCCTCTTTATTCTTTTACTTGTAATTTGTAACCTTGTAACTTCTCTGGTTCTTTTTTAATAAAGAAATGTGAGGCTGTTGCCTTGCACTACACAGTAAAAAAACATAAATCAGATAAGTTCCCCATAGTGTACCTCTGTGTGAAAAACTTGTGCGTAGAAAAACCTTGTCACCCTTAAACATTTGTGCTCCCATCCTCGGATTCAAAGATTACTTCAATCAGGATGTTTGCAGTAGCAATTGGAGAAAGGGTTGACAAGGGGCCGGTTCTCTTCCACGCTCCTAACTCGTCAAGCTGAGCCCTACGGCAGCAACGGAAGGGACCGACATGATGTCTTGCCGGAAAACCTTGTTTACTTAGGAGTATAGAGGATTCATTCCTCAGCATGGATATACTACATGCACAAGCGCCAGGCAAGCATTTCTTTTTCATTAATACACGAATATACAAGTATGGATCATACAAAGTACAAACATGGGTGGGAGGGTACACTATTTAAACTAAAGTTTGGTGGATGCCTTCATCTTTTGAGTTGAAAAAAGATAAGTGCCCCGTAATGCCTTTCTTGTCCCTCTCCTCCTAGGATCTATAGGGGGAGGTGAAGAGGACAAAAGGAGCGCCTGGGCAAAAGCCCAGCCTGACCCCGTCAGGGCCCGTGGGACGCAGCCTGACAAGATCGGGAGGGCGGGGGCGAAGACGATGGACAGAAGGAGTGACTAGGCGATGCCCTGGTCACCATCGCCAGGACCACCGAAACACGGCAGGAGGGACACCAGCAGGGAAGATGAAGTCGGAGTCCACGGAGAAGCTTGCCGAAGTCTAGCTGGAGGAGGCGGAGACATCCACACCCAGCACCCCGGCAAATCGCTCTGCCGGGGAGAAGACCAGGTGCAGATGATGGTGCAGTCGGCACCTTGCGGACGGTGACGGTGCGGCCGGCGCTCAGCTAGAGTCCGAGCCGCCATCCTCCCGCTTGGTGCCGTCATCATGACCGTCACTGTCCTCTTTGTCGCTATCGCTCGAGGAGGAGCTTTCATCGTCAGTCGAGCTCTCCGCGTAGCACCCTAAGCGAGCACCCGAACGCCCGAAGCCCTTGATGGAGAGCAGGTCTACCTCCATTGACTTGAAATGGAGAATGTGCCCCACTGCTGAGCTATGGGCACGTGCAAAGGTTTTCCAGCCACGTTGGAGGAGCATGACATGAGGTGCGGTGAACTCCACGTCTGCCCGCATGTTGCCATCACAACAACCCCACATGTGCAGCTTCAACCCTGGCGACTGTTCTACCTCCATCACCCTTGCGAAAGGGGTAGGAAGCCAAAGACGGCTGCGCGGGGGCCCGTGCAGTTTGACGATGAAATCCAATGGCTGGCCCTCGACGTGGCCTTCCATCGGAACAAGGGCGACCAGGGGAGGAGCGACCAGAGCGCCACCGCATTCTCCCGAGCCCCGAGTGCTGCTGCGGCCGTGCCCATGTCCTGCGGCACCACTTCGTGTGCTGGATTCTGCCCCTACATCTTCAGTTGGGGCAGGGGCGCTGCCGAGAAGAGACCCTTGTCGCCGCCAGTGTAGCACGACCACGTCCTCTTCCCCTCACCATAGTGGAAGAGATGCAAAAAGAAGGAGGAGATGTGTGTGGGTGAGCCCTCCGCCCGCGCCTCCTTTTAGAGGGGAGCATGGCCGGGGGCTGGCTCCTCACCACCAAAAGGCAACTGCCGCACCCCACCAATCGAGTCCCTCTGTGTCGCTGACGACATCCAGAATCAACGACCGCCCACCTACGCCTATCCACGGCGCTGGGCTTTCTGCCATGGCACTCATTTCCGTGCCCTACGCGTCTGCCAACAACTCTATGCAATGCATGCAGGAGTAATGGGATGAGTAAAATGGTAGTTACCTCCCCGTGAACGTGGGCGGCTCGCGGGTCACTACGTGGATAGCCCCACGTCGTTCCGCATGACTCACGAAAAAACGGGAAACTGATTCAATCACAGGTTAATGAAGAAGGAAGGAGAACGTCAAGAGAGACTTAAATCCCATAGTGGCATGGCTCAGGTGCTTGCATGTGTAGTTGTTGGGGCCTACCCCTACGATGCTTGGCAGCACGTATGGGCCAGGCCCGGGGGTTCCTGTCGGTGCAAACATTCACGTTCGTTGCCCAGACTTACCCACATTCGTGCTGGTGTCACATGTCTAGCACCAACGTGCAAAGCAAGACCAAGCCAGAGAAACCACTCTTTGTGAGACCAAGGAGTGGATCAAGAAGACCAAGTCAACAAGCAAGATAGAAGAATGCCACCTTGGGAGGGCCTCCCTTGCCGGGTAGGAGAACCTGGCCAGATCGAGGCCACCCCAAGGACAAGTCCAAGATTTCCCCGGCAAGCTTGCCGGGTCCGCCAAGAGCAAGGAATCCCGCCAAAGCACCACCGCTCCACCGCACAGCGACGCAAGTCACTTATTGGTGCAGTGTCGAGCCCATAAGTGATTAAGTGGCCTCCACTAAGCACGTGGTAGCCCGTTGAAGACTAATTACCCTCATATGACACCCGTCCAGAGGTGTGTCAAACAGATAAGCAAAAGATGATTAAGCGGCACGGCAGGCTTGCCGGGCTTCGCCGTCAGCTCGACACCTAGCAGTGCGCTTAATGCACTTTGTCCTAACTACCAGAGTTAGGTATGATAGCACTGTTAGCTATCTAATCACTAGATAAAGACTGTTTTGCCACTATGGTAACCCCTTCAGCTATAAAAGGAGGACCAAGGCTACCTAGAAAAGGATTCGGGACCCTTGCACACTTGTACCCGTGTAGCATCTCTCCCTGAGGCCATCTTGCTGGGCTTGAGTGCTGCGTGTTCATCATGTTCCCCCATCCAATCCACCAAAGCAGGAGTAGGGTTTTATGCTTCCCAGCGGCCCGAACCTGGGTAAAAACCTCTAGTGTCACTACCGTCGTGTGGTTTCATGGCCTTCGCTCTTGGTGCAACGTGATCTTCCCCCTTGCCGAACCACAAGGGGCCGATGGCCCCATAGGTGATTGTGTTCTCCCACGACATCTTTTATGCATGATTAAGATATCTTTGTATTTCTCTTCGAACTATCAGTTTGGTTTAGCCAACTAGATTGGTATTTCTTGCAATGGGAGAGGTGCTTAGTTTTGGGTTCAATCTTGTGGTGTCCTCACCCAGTGACATAGTAGGGGTAGCGAGACACGTATTGTATTGTTGCCATCAAGGATAAAAAGATGGAGTTTATATCATATTGCTTGAGTTTATCCCTCTACATCATGTCATCTTACTTAAGGTGTTACTCCGTTCTTATGAACTTAATACTCTAGATGCATGCTGTATAGCAGTCGATGTGTGGAGTAATAGTAGTAGATGCAGGCAGGAGTGGGTCTACTTGTCCCGGACGTGATGCCTATATTCATGATCATTGCCTTAGATATCGTCATCACTTTGCGCTTTTCTATCAATTGCTCAACAGTAATTTGTTTACCCACCGTATGCTTTCTTCTAGAGAGAAGCCTCTAGTGAAACCTATGGTCCCCGGGTCTATTTTCCATCATATATTTTCAGATCTATAAACCAAAAAACCCAAAAATACCTTCTTGCAATTTATTTACTTTTACTTTGTTTTGTGTTTTAGTAATCTTTTATATCTATCTCTATCAGATCTCATCCTTGCAAGTGACCGTGAAGGGATTGACAACCCCTTTATTGCGTTGGGTGCAAGTGTTTGATTGTCTGTGCAGGTGCATAGATTGGAGACTTGCTTGTACCCCCTACTGGATTGATACCTTGGTTCTCAAACTGAGGGAAATACTTATCTCTACTTTGCTTCATCACCCTTACCTCTTCAAGGGAAAAACCAACACAAGCTCAAGAAGTAGCACCCACCTCACACTATCACAATATTTTTTGGACACCATGCGACACCTAACTCTTTGGTACACAGTACTATAATTTCTCAGCAAGATAAAATTGTACAATGCTATGATTCTTTCAGCTTATGTTTCATGTATCTTGCATCCAAGGTTTCCCCGTTACAACATTCCATCAAATACAAAGGAGACTAACATGCATGCTATTGCATCTCAATGATTCACAGATCATAGCCAATATGTACTCCCTCCATTCCAAAATAGGTGTCTCAACTTTATCCCAACTTTAGTACAAAGTTGTACTAAAGTTGGCACTTATTTTGGAATAGAGACAACTAAAGAAAAAAATGATCCATGCAGTCCCTAGGCCTTGAACCCAAAACCCTAACCAGGCTTTAATTTGATGGCGACGTCGAACCTTCCGAAGAAATGAAGTTTGCAACCCTTTGACCATCGGATCATTTTGTGCAGTTTCACTAAAATCGAGTTGAGCATCCCTATGGCAAAGAAATTGAAGAAGTGTGATTAGAATAAGACTAGTGGGACTAGTTGATGAGACATAAACTCATCACAAATATAGTAGAATCCAGTAGAGGTACGTCGGGGCAAAGAAGTATCAAAATATCCACATGGAGCGATGTGGGAAGCTGGGGCAGTGGCGCAAGCCGACTGTAAAGGAATTTGTACCTGAGGGATGTCGGGATGTAGCTAGAGGAGGGAGGCGGGAGGCGGCAACTACCCACGTCGCGACAGTGTGCAAGAGATGAAGGCAACCACATCGGCTTTGTGAGAGAGAACGACGAGGACCCCAGATCGGGACGCGCCGACAGTGGGTTTTCACCGTCGAGGACGGCGACCGCATCTACACAACGCAACCACCCCTTGCCCCGGCGGACGTGATCCGCCCGGATGTGTGACTACAGATGTGGCCACAGTCGTTTTGTGCGAGAGTGTGTGAAGAGAGCAACCCCAGCAAGCAACCGTGTAGGCTCCTTGCTATGTATATAGTGGAGCGGTTTCTTTTTCTCTCCATATGAACCTATTTATATTGCGTACGTGCCACTGAAGAAAAAAATTTATTTATAAATAACGCGGCACCGTTGATGCGTGGTTCCCGACCCTCCATTAAGTGAGTAACTACTACTAGACGCGTCAAATTATCACGTGGGATGCATCATCGTACAGAAATGAGCTCCACCGTGTCACGTGTGGTTGGGGAAGACTCAAAGAGTGCTACGTGCGTGGGTGAGTGCACCTCTTCTCTTCGAGCATGGTTATTAAAAGTATAGCCAACTACTCTACCTCGCGGTTATTATATGGGCAAAGAGTATAGGCAGTAATAATGAGTAATGAGTCGTCAAATCACGAGGCCCACCTTTCCCTATGTTTGACCGAGGAAGCAGCCATTATTTCAGTCCTCGTTGAATATCCATCCGCTGCTACCTCCGCAAATAAATAAAATTCCGCTGCTACCTCTGCAGCATGGTTAATAATATAGCTATGTCAATCACGACGTAGAAATATCATTCACTGATACAATAGGGCTGGATCTAAGGCTGGTAATTTTTTTAACTTTGTCTCTTTCTCTTTTTCTCTCATTTACTCACTTTACATAGGAGGACGTGTATAGGGTGGCTATTCCTTTCGATGGGACTTCTTCATGGGGTTTAAGACTAAGCAGCTCCGAATATTATTCCTGTTGCCCACCACTCTGAATCGTGCCATCTATGATACTCCCATTGCAACAATGAGGTCCACTAGGTCTAGCACGTCCTGTAAGAAGAGACTGTCACGCAAAACATACATTCTTGTTGCCTTCTTCCTCATAGAGTATGTACTACTAGTAGTACTACTACTCGTTCTCCTATAAACCTTGAGCTTGGCATCTCAAAAATACTAACCTTGCGCATGGCTCTTCGCCTCTACGAGAAGTCGAGCAATGATGGTACTAAAATATATGGTTCTGGCTATCTGACACCGAATGAATTGCTACACGTCCACCACGTGGGCGAGGGGCGAGAGAGAGTGCATACTACTATGCCTGTTTCAATATGGACTACATACAAAGCAAAATGAGTGAATCTACACTCTAAACACTACAAAAAAAAAGACACATCCGTGACATTTTGGGCCGAACGAATTTTTTCTGTCATGCTTATGACACTTCTATGACGATAATTGTGACAAAACCCGGTATCATCATAGATGTGGTGGGCTCCTACTTCTATGCCAGAAAATCATGACAGAAAATGGGCTTTTCATCCTGGGCGGGCCGGAGACGCAGCTGCATGACATTCTTTGGGCCGTCCATGACAGAAAAAAACATGGTAGAAGCGAGGGCGAGGAAAATATCGGGGAGTTCCCAGGTACGGTGGGTGGTCGGGGCCGAGCGATGCACGGAGGTTTGCGTGTTTCTCTCGTACACGTACGGGCGTGTGTGCGAGGCATTGCGCTCTAACTGAACCCGAGCGAGGCGTTCGCCTACTGAACCCGAGTGATTGCACTGTAGGCTACGGGTTACTGAACCCGAGCGATCGATCGATCTGGCTGTTAACTGAACCCGATCGAGCGATTCCTTTGCTACTACTGCTAACTGAAGCCGATTGAACCCGCTGCCTCCTTCCCTTGATGAACAGTGAGTGTTGTTGGGGGTTGGATGAATAGGACCCCGTGGTGTTGCCGCTGGATGAACAGGACCCAGATCGATCGAGCTGGTTGGGGGTGGATGAACAGGACCCCGTGGAGGGCTGGATGAACAGGACGACCCCGTGGAGGGCTGGTTGAACAGTAGTCGGTGGAGGACTGGATGAACAGTAGCCCGTGGAGGGGTGGTTGAACAGGACCCCGTGGAGAGGGCTGGTTGAACAGTAGCCGGTGGAGGAGCGGTGGAGGCTGGATGAATACGAGCCCGTGGATGAACAGTCATAGGTGGAGGCTGGAGGAGGTCGACGGTGGATGAACAGTAGCCCGTGGAGGCTGGAGGAGGTCGACGGTGGAGATGAACAGTAGCCCGTGGAGTCCCGTTTTGCGGTACGCCACACCCCTCCCGATGAACAGGACCCCCATTTCGACCGTAGCGCTCCAACACAAGTCCGTTTCCTCCGTGTTGTGGTACGCCACATGCCTCCCGATCAACAGGACCCCGTTTCGACCGTAGGAGGTCCAAGAGAAGTTCGTTTCCTCCGTTTTGCGGTACGCCAGACCCCTCCCGTTGAACAGGATCCCGTTACGACCGTGGCCGGTCGAACACAAGGCCGTTTCTTCCGTTCTGTGGTATGCCAGGCCTCATTTCAATCGGTTGTTCTACCCAAGCCGGTTGGCTCCCGATGAACAGGACGGCGCAGTTTCTCTGTTTCGACCCAGCCATGTACACAAGCCCTGGCCGTACGTATGCACGAGTAGGTGTTCGAGACCCCGCCCGTATGTATGTACGTGGTCGTATTTACTTTCTTGCACCCTGGCTGTACGTACATGTACATGCTACGTGCGCGCCTCTACTACGACACGTGCCCTTCCTTACTCGGCCACGGTTCATCGCTGCAGCTTGTAAACAGACCGATCGACCAATATGTACGTACACGTTTGCGACCAGAATGACAACGCTATGTACACTTCGACCAGGTGGGTCCCGACTGTCAGGCACTTCCTTGCGTGCGAATATGTAGCTGGTGGGTCCCAGTAGTCAGGGGGGAAACTTTTTTTCGCGAAATACGGTGGCTCATCCGGTGGGTCCCTACTGTCAGGTGGAGGAATCATTATTTTCCGCGTAATAAGGAGGCACTTCCTTGCTGCGGCCGTGGACCCAGCTGTCAGCCTCTCCACGTACAGTACTCTTCCAATGGAAGTCATTCCTTGACCACGTTGACCACGCCACGCCCAAAGCACCAGGGCGGTGGACGAAGGCGAGGCCTAGGAAGGGGACGACGCGGAGCTAGGGAAGACGTGGCATGTACGCCCACGCCGAGAGGAGTAAGAGGGTTCACTGGTTCGGCTGCGGTGTGAGGCTGTCGTCGCCGCAGAATAACAGGGGGTGTGGGTGAGTAGAGGGATGGCCTGGTCAACGGTGGGAGTAGTAGGTGGCAGTGAGGCCTCCGCAGCAACACAATCGGCCACGGGAGGCAGGAGCACGGGGCACGACCGGCGCTGGTTTGGGCGGCTGGAGCATGAAGACCAGAGGTTGAAGAAGCACTACGGTCGTTGTATGCACATCGTACAGTCACTGGAGCTAGAATCGTTCATATTGACTAAGTTGACAAAGCCCTCCGTCCCCGTCAACTTAGTAGGCTCACAAGTAAGACTCTCACTATGGTGGGTCCCAGCTCGCAGGGGGAGTATTCATTTTTTTGTGCGTAATAAGGAGGCACTTCCTTGCATGCGAAGATATAACTGGTGGGTCCGACCTGTCAGCGGGGGGAACATTTTTTCATGAAATACAGAGGCCCTTCCGGTGGGTCCCAGCTGTCAGGTGGAGGAATCATTATTTTGCGCGTAATAAGGAGGCATTTCCTTGCCTGTGGCCGTGGACCCAGCTATCAGCCTCTCCACATATAGTCCACTTCCGATGGATGTCGTTCATTGACCACGTTGACCACGCCGCGACGAGAGCACCAGGGAGGGAACAACACGGAGCCAGGGTAGACTCGACAGTTGTTTCCCACGCGGAGGGGAGTACGAGGGTTTACTGGTTCATCTGCAGTCGCTGGAGAATAACAGCAGGTGTGGGTGAGTAGAGGGATGGCTAGGCCAGCGATGGGAGTACGGTGGGGCGGTTAGGCCTGTGCGGCAGCACAGCCGGCCGCGGGAGGAGGGAGCAGGCAGTCTCGCTGGCGCTTGTTTGAGCGGCTGGAGCAGGAAGAGCAGAGATTGAAGAAGCACGACGGCCGTTGGATGGACATCCAACAATCACTGCTCTCGTGTGTTGACTAAGTTGACACAACGTTGCATGTGCGTCAACCTTTTTTTAGGAAAGCATACGCGTCAATCTGTAGTAGGCACACAAGTCAGCCTCAAATCTGTGGAAAACAGCATACAGCCCATCTGCCATTATTTCTAATGATTTACAACCCATTTGCTAATTCTTAAGAATTTTTTTGGAGCCCATCTTATTTTTGTTAGCATTACACCCCATATTGTGGGCGCGGTTAAAAATTATACGAAATTTTGCATATTTCGGTGCGGTCAACTATTTTTAATCCCGAAATATCGAGTCACATTCAAACTATTTTGAAAAATAATTTATATAAATATAAAATCCAAATAATTGTCCATGCATAAAAATCAATGGAATTTAAGATCTTGTGAAAAAAAATTGAAACTAATTCCCGGTTTGATGTGTTTTAAAAATGTACAGCCCATTTCTCATTATTGATAGCCCATTTTCTGGGCAAACCAAATGAACCTCTCCTCGTCTTGAAAGATTTGAAGCCCAGCAGGGCTGATAAAGCAAGTAGGCCTCATTTGGGTATTTCTTTAAAAAAATAGAACTAGGCTAGCCATTTTCAGCAAGAAAAAAACACAACTGGGCTTATGATGTGGTAAACATAAATAAAACCCTGGCTAGATGGGCCACAGCCCGCGCACAACCCTGTTGTTACCCTGATGCGTCGCTAAAACTAGTATAAATAACAACTGCTTGTTCCTCCAAAAAAAGTAAATAACAACTGCGCGACCTGCTGGGTCCCTCATGTCAGCCACTCGTTGTGTAATTCTCTTGTTTATTGACTACGTTAACAATGGCGTGAGCCTCAGATGTCCAACCATTAGGAGGAACCATTTTTTGGGCTTGTAATAACTAGGCACTTGCTTGCGTACTGCCATGACGCTGGTGTCGGATCACGGGTTCCGGAAAAACCCTTAAGTTTCGAACTCTGGGGTGTGCACGAAGATCTCTCCGTCCCTGGCTTGCACTCTCACCGCGATCCCAAAGCTCAGCTCGCCGAACCCGAAGGACAAGAGACACAAGAGTTTATACTGGTTCGGGCCACCATTGTGGTGTAATACCCTACTCCAGTGTGTGGTGTGGTGGATTGCCTTGTAGGCTGAGGATGAACAAGTACAAGGGATGAACAGCCTCCTGAGGAGAGGTGTTCTTGAGCTCTATGAGCTGGTGAGGTGGTCTTGGTGGAATTTCCCTCTCCTCCTGGCTACGGTGGTGGCTAGGCCTATTTATAGAGGCCCTGGTCCTCTTCCCAAATGTAGGCGGGAAGGGATCCAACAACGGCCAATTTTGAAGGGAGACAACCAGTATAAGTTTTCCTGACTAAAGGTGGTCTTCGCCTGCCAAAGGTCCTGGCGGTGACGCCGTCCTGGGCTCCATGGTGACCTCCGTCCTGCTGTCCTGCTGGTCTTGGTCTTGTTGCACCGATATGGAAACCTTTGCCTGATGCCTCGGGACTCCTCGCCCATGCCTGCTTCTTTAGCACCAAAGAGGAAACCAGTACACTATGCACGCTGGTGCCCGCCTAGCCTTGGTCGTCATGGCTTGGGTCACGGGAACCTCACGAGGTACCCCTTGCCATGATCTCTCTGCTCCTCACGAGCCAGCCTAGCGAGGCCGCCCCTGAGGAGGTCTTGTGTCGTCCGCCTCGCGAGGCTTGGCCCCTCGCGAGGGTCTTGGTGGTGAAGATGGGCCGTACAGGGCCGCTGGTGGCTCCACGTCGTGGGCTGCAGACAGGCAAGTCTGGGGACCCCCGTTCCCAGGACGCCGACAATAGCCCCCGAGCCCAAGGCGCGCTCAGACTTGGCTTCGAGGCGAAGCCAAAGGGCAAGTGCGGAGCGCCGCGGACGCCAACAGCCTGCAGCCTCGATTGACGTGTGGCGACTGGCGGGACGTGGGCGTCTCCGCTTCCCCATGCTGCCTCGGCAACTGCCCGACTTGACGAGTCCCTGCTGCATGCAAAAAGGTCATCATTACCTGCGATCGTGGAGGTCGACGGTTGGTCTCCTCCTGGCTATAAATGAGGTGAGGGGTGGAGCCCCCGCTGCTCATATCTTCCTCCATTCCTCATGCTTCTTCCTCGTCGCTCCACTGTGGTATCCATGGCACCGATACAACGGTTCTCCGCCGCTAAGAAGGGAAAGTCCCCCTGCGAAGAGCTCGGGCCACTTCAGCCGAAGAAGAGTCTGGCCCAACCTCACGATGTCGCCTCAAGGCCGGAGGTGACGAGGCCCTGGCACGAGCGGCCTCCCCCCGGCTACCCGCTTCCCTTGTACAACCAGGCGCAAGGCATCGGAGAGAGAGGCGGCGGCTCACGCCGCTCGCGCGATGGCCGCGGTGGGCATACTATGGCGACGAGCGCTGCTATCCCATGAACCCACGCAGAGGGCTCCTCGCACGAAGTTGTGGTGTGGGTGGCGATGCCACCGCGCACCTGGATCCGATTTCCGCAGTTCTTCACCGCAGAGATGCCACCGAGGGGGCTACTCGAGCTGTGGCTGCAGCACGCCGACTGCGACGCCCCGGCGACGGGAGCGGAGGTTGAAGTCGTTTCCCCGGGCAAGATCTTCATGACCCGCAGTTGGGGCTAGGTCGCCCACGTCTGCCACGCGGAAGGGGCCCTCGCCATCCACTTCGTGTACGATGGCGCCTCCACGCTATTCTTCAAGGTCTTCGTTGGGGAAGGCCGCCGGCTGGGGTGTTGCTCGGGAGGAAGCCGCCAAGTCGGTGAGGTGTTCGGCACCGGCGGCTCCTCCAGCAGCAGTGATGGAGCCTGGGAATCCCGTAGTTCTCCTGAGCTCGATGAGACTCCGGAGACGAGCGACGACAGCTACATGCCCCTGAGCTCCCGCTGCGCGCGGAAGGCCACAACGGCATTGGCCCGTCATCACCGCTGATCTGGATGGGGTCGGCGCCGGCCTCCCGTGGCCCACTGTTAATGATGGCGTCGGCGGCAACGCCCGTAGATACAGCTTCCGATAGTCTTCTCCTTTTTCTCCCTGCGAGGAATCAGGATGAACCCCACAGGGGTGTGTAAAGATCTTGTAGCGCCTTTGGCTTGATGCAATATAATCCTTTATCCAGTGTGGTGGTCGCCTGTTCCGCTTCGGCTAGTCGCTCCTTTGCGTCCCTTGCGGTAGCTTGGTGCTCTACGCTGACAGGTCCCAGTCCCCAGGCAGGCTGCAGCCGTCGCTGGTATGCTAGGTCGCGATACCGTGGTCAAGGCCAGGAGGTGAGCGGCCCGAGGTCCGGTGAGAGCTCCCGAGGCGCGATGCTCGGGGGGTCCCCTTTAGCGCTCAAGCAGCTACCCAAAGGCCGAAAGGGAGGCGAGGTCGCCCATGCGGAAACACATTAGTGAGGGTGGTGAAGTTGCCCGTCTCGCTTCGGCCTTGTTGCCCCTCCCTTTCATTCTCGCAGTAGCTTAGCGCAATACGCCAACAGGTCCCAGTCCTCAGGCAGGCTTCAGCTGTCGCTGGTATGCCAGGTCGTGATGCCGTGGTCAAGGCCAGGAGGTGAGCGGCCCGAGGTCCGCTAAGAGCTCCCGAGACGCGATGCTCAAGAGGTCCCCCTTGGCGTGCAAGCAGCTTCCTAAGGCTGAAAAGGAGAACGACACAGCCGAAGCGAGGCCACAGAAGCTGACAACTCCATGCCGTGGCGACTCGCCAGCACGCATATATGACTTATCTTAGCGGGCCTGGGGCTATTCCTTGTGCGGCTCCCCGTCGGCACATCTGTGGCGATGGCGATGGTACCAGGTCGGGCTCACGTTAGATTCTTCCTTATCCCATGCCCTCCTGAGTGCTCTGCGTTCTCGGGTCTCGACCCTCGAGCAAGGCTCAGCCGCCGCTGGTAAGCCAGGTCGCGATGCAGTAGTCAAGGCCAGGGGGTGAGGGCTGGAGAGTTAGTAACAGCTCCTGGGGCGCGATGCTCAGGAGCCCCCCCTTTCACGCGCAAGTGAATTTCCCAAGAGGAGGAACGAGCTAACGGGGCCACCTGCAGTTAGTGCTCCAGGGGTTCCTGCAAGTTAATTGAAGACGAACATAGCCTGCGACCGAGCCGGCTACCCAGGGGTAGATCGTCCCGTATAGAGACAGGGGCACTGAGGACCCGATGAGGTGACGTGCACGGAGCAGGCCGCGAGCCAGAGCTCGATCTCTCAGATTTATCAGCATTGCAGGGATGGACCCAAGCATAAGCGTCGTGCCAAAGTGTGTGGCTCTCGCCGCGAGGCGGATAGGAAATTGGTTAGCAATGTGGAATGCCGCGAGGCTCAATCAGGTAAGTGATAATCATAAGCAACTCACGCAAAAAGACAAGCTAGCTTAGATAAATGTGAGAACGATACATGCCACTAGGACGGACCCGAGCGGCCTAGGGATGATGCAGCCCGAGGGGCGCCCCCAACAGAGTGAGCTAGAGACACAAAAGGCTACATGCCGCAGGGGACAGGCCCGTGCGGCCTGGGAATGATGTAGCCCGAGGGGCGCTCCCAGCTGAGTAAAACCGGAAAATGTCACCTGGTACCATTGTCGAAGGGATGTTGAAGTAGCCGAAGGTGCGTGATGAAGAAGTCGCTCCTCATGAGCCACCGGGACCCTGAGCCTCGGGAGGCTCTGGGGGCCCGGGTGGTTCCTTGAGGACCGTCGCCATCTCCGCCAGGACTGCGTGATGCCTGGCCTCCTGAGCCGCCAGGATGCTCTGTAAGCGACGCTGGAAGGAGACAACCGCGCTCAGCAGGCCAAATGGCATGTGAACATAGCTGTGAGGTGGGCCCTCGCACCGGCCAACTTGCGAAGGCCAGAAACGCTCCTGAGATGCGGCTCTATTGAGCCCTGGAATGTCAACGCAGACGCGCAGCCCGCCGTCCTCGCCAGGATGGGGAGCTGCGCCGGGTGGTGGTCGACGGTCGCCGCGAATGGGCCTTGCCTCCTGAAGCTCCTGGGTGGTCTTGGCGATGAACTCCTGAGTACCAGGCGCTCCTTTCCTAGTGCCCGCTTGGGGGAAGCATGCAGCAAAGCATGCCTCCACATGGTGCCCGAGCGCCTCCCTCATGATGTTGGCAAGGTCTGAGGCCCTCCAGAAGAGAGCCCCCGAGCCTTGCCCGAGGAGGGTGCCAGGCGCGCCTTCCTATGCGAGGGAGGGAGGCGCCCCATCTAAGGGCGCAAATCTTGAGGTGGTGCCGCTGGTGACGCCACTCTCCTAAGGCCCTTGGCGAAGCAGCTGCTTCTTCTTCTTGGGGATGGCCTCAGGAGGGTACATGATTCCTTCGTTGTCGGGGTCCTCGATCGTAGCGGCCTGGAAGGCGCGCTCGAGGGAGCACACCGCATCCTTCTCTTCACAAGCGACCACGATGATACCGCCGGTCCCTGGCATCTTGAGGACATTGTACCCGTGGTGGGTCGCCGCCATGAACTTGGCCAGAGCCGGATACCCAAGGATGGCGTTGTACGGCAAGCGAATGTGGGCGACGTCAAAGTCAATGAGCTCGGTGTGGTAGTTGTCGCGTCCACCGAAGATGACAGGGAGGCGGATCTGCCCTATCGGGGTGGTGAAGCCATCATCACTCCTGAGAAGGGCTTGGTTGGTTGTAGCTGATCATAAGGTACTTGAAGGCGGTCGAACATATCGACGGACAGAACATTGACCCCGCGCCGCCATCGACGAGGGTCTTGGTGACTTGGACGTTGCTGATGACGGGTGAGCAGAGCATAGGGAGAGCGCCAGCGGTCGCTGCACACTTGAGCTGGTCGGATGAGCTGAAAGTAATGGCGTACTTGGACCACCTGAGCGGGTGTGTGGCCTCAAGCTTGGGGAGAGTCGCATTCACCTCTCGGGCGAACTGCTTGAAGATGCGCTGGGAGGCTGGGGCCTAAGCGCCACCCAAGATGCAGGCCACGGTGCGCGGCTCCTAGAAGCCCCCAGCCCCCTCGTCATGATGGTGGTCGTCGTTCCTCCTTGGTGGTGGCGGCAGCGAAGGGAGGCCAGCGTTGCCCTGAGGGCGGTCCTCACGAGGCTGGTCCCTCCATGCACCCTCACGAGGCTGGCCCTGCCAGTGGTCCTCCCGAGGTTGGTCGTGCCACTCCTGGCGGGGGCCGCGGTCGTCCCAGGGTCCTCCATTTCGTCCTCCTCCTCGGCCATAGCCCCGGTCGTCGCGCTCGGGGCGCCGGCCAAAGCGCCTATCGCGGGTGGCCCTGAGCTCTTGACGGTCGTTGGTGTTATGGCTGTGCACATTGTGGAAGGCGCAGAACAGACGGCTGCTCTTGGACAACTTGGGTTGGTCCCGGCCGTGCTTCGTCTCGGGCTCAATCGTGAGCACGGCTGCCCCCTTGCGCTTCGAGTCCTTGGGCTTGGCCTTCTTCTCTTCTGGGTCGGCAGCTGGGAGCTCGAGGAGGGAGAAGCGCCCCTCCTTGGCTCTAGCACACTTGGTCGCCAGGTTGAACATCTCCAGCGCAGTGCATAGCTCCTTGTGGATAGCGAGCTCTTCCTTCATCTTGACGTCGCGGACACCATCAGAGAACGCGGAGATGATGACCTCGTCTGTTAGCTTGGGGTCTTCAGGCCGACTCTGTTGAAGCGCTGGATGTACTTCTGCAGGGTCTCTCCTGGCTGCTGCTTGATGTGCCGCAGGTCACCCGCGGCCGCTGGGCGATCGCGAGTGCCATGGAAGTTGGCGACGAAGCGTTCGCGCATCTCGCCCTAGGAGGAGATTGATGCCACGAGCAGGTTCAGGAGCCACGAGCGAGCGCCGTCCTTGAGAGCCATGGGGAACCAGTTCGCCATGACCTTCTCATCGCCGTTGGCCGCTTCGATGCTCAACTCGTAGAGCTGCAGGAACTCCGTAGGGTCAGGGGTGCCGTCGTAGCGCGGAGGCAGGTTGGGCTTGAACTTGCCCGGCCAGACGACGCTATGCAGTTCCGGAGTGAAGGCGCGGCAGCCGGCCGTGGCCACCGGGGCCCGTCGTGGGGCGGAGCTTGGTCTTGGTGCCCTTGTGCTGCTACGGTGAGCGCCGCACGGTCTTGCCGTGGCAGGCGATCCTGACGTGGCGGCGCTGGTAGAGGTGGAGCGTTTTCTTGTAGCCGGGGAACTTCTTGGCAGCTTCCTTCTTCTCGTGCGGGCGCCCGGCGCAGCGGGTCGCACTGGGCAGCCGCGCGTCTTGGTGCCAGGGCGTCGTCTTGGTGAGGAGGTGGCGGAGGCGCTCCGTGAGCTACGTCGCCCGCAGCTGGCGGAGGGCGAGGCAACGAGAGGGACGGTGCGGGAGAGCCCCCAGCGGCGCTTACGAGCTCGGCGATGCGATCCAGCCAGTCGTAGTAGAGGCCGTCGACCGGGCGGTACCGCAGGAACTCGCGTGCCGTGAGCAGTGCGGCTTGCGTGTCCATGGGGGCGCGACGAGCGTGAGACGATGAGCCGGCCGGAGTTAGCAATGGGGTGGCGGTGCGGCTGTCCCTCCGCACAGAGGGGTGCAGCGAGGACGCTTGCTACTCGTTTCCCGCTGGGCTGGTGGCGGCGTTGGCAGCGGGTGACGGAGAACGACGGGGAGGCCCACCGACGGGAGCTGTCTCAGAGACGCGGGCAGCAAGGGCAGCCCGGCGCTCAGCACGGGGTCGACGGGCATCGGCCATAGACGCGGTGGAGCACGGATCGACGGAAGGAAATCTTCAGCGCACCCCTACCTGGCGCGCCAAATGTCGGATCACGGATTCCGGCAAAACCCTTAAGGTTCGAACTTTGGGGTGCGCACGAAGATCTCTCCCTCCCTGGCTCGCACTCTCACTGTGATCCCAAAGCTCAGCTCGCCGAACCCAAAGAACAAGAGACACAAGAGATTATGTTGGTTCGGGCCACCGTTGTGGTGTAATACCCTACTCCAGTGTGTGGTGTGGTGGATTGCCTTGTAGGCTGAGGATGAACAAGTACAAGGGATGAATAGCCTCCCGAGGAGAGGTGTTCTTGAGCTCTGTGAGCTTGTGAGGTGGTCTTGGTGGAACTTCCCTCTCCTCCTGACTACGGTGGTGGCTAGGCCTATTTATAGAAGCCCTGGTCCTCTTCCCAAATGTAGGCGGGAAGGGATCCAACAACAGCCAATTTTGAAGGGAGACAACTAGTACAAGTTATCCTGACTAAAGGTGGTCTTCGCCTGCCAAAGGTCCTGGCGGTGACGCTGTCCTGGGCTCCATGCTGACCTCCGTCCTGCCGTCCTACTGGTCTTGGTCTTGTTGCAATGTATGGAAACTTTTGCCTGATGCCTCGGGACTCCTCGCCTGTGCCTGCTTCTTTAGCACCAAAGAGGAAACCAGTACACTGTGCGTCCTGGCACCCGCCTGGCCTTGGTCGTCATGTCTTGCGTCACGGGAACCTCACGAGGTACCCCTTACCTTGATCTCTCCGCTCCTCACTAGCCAGCCTAGCGAGGCCGCCCCTGAGGAGGTCTTGTGTCATCTGCCTCGCGAGGCTTGGCCCCTCGCGAGGGTCTTGAGTGTTTGCTGGTGAAGATGGGTCGTACAGGGCCGCTGGTGGAGCCACGTCGTGGGCCGCAGGTAGGCAAGTCTGGGGACCCCCGTTCGCAGGACACCGACAGATGGTGGGTCCCTACTGCCATCCTCTCCACGTACATCCATCTCCTTGTTCCTCTCGGTTGTTGACGACTTTGACAACGCAAGAGGGTGGCGCACCGCGCACGGCGAGCAAACCAAGGCGGAGGACGATGGCGAGGCTTCGGACGGAATGAACAGGAGCCGTGGAAGATGCGTCGGTCCAGTCGCAGGCGGAGGGGGGTACGAGGGTTGACTGGTTCGGGTGCCGGTGCGTGTTGGAGCTGACGTCGCCGGAGAATAATAGGACGTGTGGGGGAATAGAGGGAGGGACTGGCCAACGTTGGAGGGTACGGTAGGGTTGCAGAGGCGCAGCCAGCCATGTGAGGCGGGAGCAGGCGGAGCCGACGGGGTGGTTTGGTCCAGGCGGCTGGAGGAAGAAGACAAGAGAAAGAAGATACACGACAGATGTTGGATGTCAATCCAACGACTGGTAGGCAGAATCGTTTGTTGACTAGCTAGTAAGTCGACACCACCTTGGATAGGCTATTTCCTCGTGGGTCCCAAATGTCATAATCCAAATCTATCACGGTCATGCAGCCTTTCCTATGAAAATTTACAGCCCATTTGGTGTGCTAGTTCAAAATAAGTTTGTGGGTGCTGGTGGGGGCTAATCACTTGGCTTCTGTAATGCACAGTGAGCTCAAGCAGCCGGCGAGAGTGATGTTATTTCCCTTGGTTGGGAAATTTTTACAATATTTCACTCTAAATTAAACTGATGGCAAGGCATTTGCCTTGTTTCAAAGAAAATATGACAGTCGCAGCCGAGTTGAAAAGGGCAAGAACATCTAACTCCAGCTTACAAACTGTACAAAAGCACGAGGGTTAATTATTCATAAGGTTTAGACAAAACCCAGGTTGGAAAGGGCAACAACATCTAAGTCCAGCACTGTTTTCGGCAGTCACAGTCAAATGGATTGATCAGGTCCATAGAATGAACATCCTGGGTCGTAAAATTTACTGGATTATGACCACAATATGTTGTAAATAGAAGCCTGGCATGTTCAGAAGCTCTTTTGTCCACCTAAAACTCCTTTTTTTGCTCTTCGACATACCCATCCGTCAAAACCATGCTGCTGATAAACTTAAGCCTGATGGACAATAGTAACCTCGCATTCAGTAGGAAGAATGTGACAAATCTAGTGTTTGCATGGTTGGCTACATATCGTTCTAGCGTTATTGTCTTCAATCGAATGTCATGAGAAGTGAGAAAATCCCGGTGCTTACGAATCCACCGATTGGTTATAACTTTCTTACCCCATCTTGTTGCCTAAATAGACATGAAGATTGAAAACAGTTAAGGTCTAAAAAAAGAGTGTCGAAAGAGCAACAGCTGAACGATTAATTCTAGTACACTATATGCGGGCTTCCAATGTGCGTGAAATTATCACCTTTATATACAACTTCTCCAGACATGGAAAGCATTGCAGCAAGCCAATAATCTTGTTTAGATCAAAACTATTCATTTGGATATATAAGATCTTGACAGAATCCAGCACCATTGATAGGCTATACATGGAGAAACTCTTCATTGAGCATAGAAGATAATATTAGTACAAAATGTGTACTCCAAGATGATATATAACTTATGCGCGGAAATTTAAAATGCAGCTTATGGTTACAAGTGTAGATGATAGTATAAAGTACCTGAAGAACTGTGGAGCCAAACACCATCTTGAAATGAACACAGAGATCATGTATTACACCCAAGGTATCTAGTTTAGGCGCAGAGAGGATGGTTATTTGCGCCGGTGAATAACTAGAATCAAGGATCAACCTTTGAAGTGAAGGGGCATCTTGGATGATGAGATGCCTTCCGTCAAAAGAAATTCCAATTCTTACAAGGTTGGGCAACTTTATTTGGAGATAACCGATTCTAACAATGAAAACAAGCACCAAGCACTCCAGGGCAGGGCAACTGGAGTGGATGATGCTGTGCAATGAGGCCTCCGATATACGAACCCACACAAGTGAAAGTTCCTTGAGAAATGGGAGTCGAAGGTTTAGTACCAGATTGTCTGGTAGGTAGCACAGCACAAAGGTGGCGGTGTGGAGAGAGGAGGAAAACCACGAGATGGACATCGGTGCTGAGGGCACAAGTACATGGCGTTCGATATCTGGTAGGTGATTTCCAGGGGAATAGTAGAACTCAAGCAGCTGTAGTTCTGTGAATTCAGGGGATTTCAGCCAGGCGTCCACCGTGCAGGGCATGGTATGCTTGCTCAGGTAGCATGACAGGATGCAGAGGCTTTGAACGGAGCCCTGGTGGGAGGACATGATGGCTCTGGGGATTTCAAAATCATTGAAGAGAGATAGCTGACGACAGTTGAGATTAAGGGGCATGGTGCGCCATAGAGGGCGCCATCGAATTGAGAGGACTTGGGTGTGGCAACAATCCTTGGTGGGGAGAAGCGAGATGATCTCCCCAAGGACGGCGTCTGGGAGATCGCTGATGCGATCCACCCGAGATTCTACGAGTTCCTGGGATCCGGTGGGGGCGGGGTCGCCGCTTCACCCCGCGCTGCCGGGTGCGGGATCTACAACAGGCATCGCCGCTGGCAGGAGCCTCATCTTCTTGGCGCTGGGGTCAGCCGACTCCATTTTCCTCGAGGGCGTCGCGTCGCACTCACGAATTTGAGCAGAGTAATGAATGACGAGCCCAGTTGTAGTGCGAGTAAAGAATAAGGGGAGCTGGGGTTTTTCTGTAGTAGTGACGAAGAAGGGGAGCTGGGGTTTTCTATAGGAGTGAGGTGAGGAATTTGGGGGTACGAGTGGAGCGAGCTGACGTGAGGTGGGTGGGAGTGAGGAGGAATAAGAGCACCCAGGGTTTTTGGGGGGGAGGTGTGCTGGGTGTGGGTAGCGCCTCTCATTAAGTAAATATATGGGCTTTTGAATTTATTTTATTATTTACTAGGGTGGATGGGCTGTTTTGTCTTGGGCCTAGAGAAACAATTACTACTAGTACAGTGGAGACACTCTACAACTACCCAGAAAAGCAATTACTATTAGTACACTGGATACACTACCGCTTCTGGATCCTCCTAGGTCATCGAAACGTCTCCCTCTACTAAATGTCGTTTTACTTTTGTTCAGCGACATGCGGGCCATGCAGCGCGCGGGCCCAAATGCCATCCACCAAATTAGAAGGCAGTATGCAGGCGGAGAGTCACCATGGTCGTAGCGCGGCAATAATGAGCCGTCGTATCACAAAACCCCACCTGCCCGCAGTCTAAGTTTGAGGGACGAAGCAACCATCATTTCACTCTTCACTGAATCCCCTTCCCCCTCACCTTCTTCAAGAAAGCCAACACTCGCATCTTCCACTGTTCTTCTCTCCCAACGAAGGGAAGGTAAGCGGATCTGTGATGTTGGTATATTTTCGTTCAGAGAAAAAGAAAGAACTTTTGCAAAGCAGTAACTGATCCTCACTCTCCTTTTTGTTTCATTGTCATTGCGATTGTGTTTTCCTTTCAGTGGTCTCCTAGTATTCGTCGGTTTCATGATGGACCAAGGAGAACCAGGCAAAGATCTGCCAATATTGGCGCAGACGTGGGATGCTGATTCCCATGAGACAGAGAGCTCCAAGAAGATGGAGGCAGACACCGAGCCGACCCCAGATACGCTCACGGCCACTACTAAGATGGTCGACGCCCCGTTTGAGGTTACAGCCCCCGTGGCCCTGCAGGAGCAGTTTTCCCCCTTCGAGGATGTGTCCCCCTCCCCTCCCTCCCCCCCCCCCCCCGCTGAGCTGCCCAAGGTGATTTTCTTCTTTGCCGATCTCGATTGTGGTTTTTCATCTAGGTATGTGGTGATGAATAATGCAAAATTCTATTAGCTTCAATGCCATGCTATACATAGTGGTTTAAATAACTTGTGTTTCTTATACTGGAAAGTAATTCAGAATTTGTTTCTGTTTCAATTAGAGCCCTGATGCAGACAAGGATTGTGTGGTTGTACATGTCACTCGCTATCAGGCAGATGACCTGAATATACGCACTAGGAAAACATAGTTCTTAGGCTGTTGGATCCTGGAAGCCATTTGCGCTTATACCAATGTCAAGTTGTATTCCAGCCTCACTATTGTCAGGTGTGTTGTCCAGGGTGGACTGAAGCACAAGAAGTTCAAAGCTACTTCTTCGTTTGTGAGGCATACTGTTCTTGTCAAGCTTACGCAGGAAGATGATGTGGCATGCCTCCACGAACAAGTTTATGAGTGGCAAGGCCACAAGGTTATCTTCATGAAGGTTCACAGGATTGTGCTGCTGCCAGACGTCCTCGATGCTGTTCATGGCAAGGTCCCTCTTGTGTCCAACCCAAATTAGATCGAGGCATGAAGTAGTTGCCCCAGCTAGTGTTTAATAGTAGTTTGGATTGTGTCTAATTATCCGAACCTTGCCTATTATCGAGCCTCTGGGCTAGTACTCTGTTTGAATCCGTCTATGGGAACTGCTGCTACTTTTGTGTGCATGTGAATCATGTGAGAACCATCATAATTGTTGCCGAAACAGATGTGTCCTCACTAGTTTTTTCATGAATATGGCATGGTAATACATAAGTTGTCACGGTTTATCATACGAGGAGTGTGTGTTTGATGAAATAGAGTACTCGTTTGAGAACTTTGCGCCGACGTATACATAAGTACTTGTAAACATTGTTGGTGCTACCCCACTTGTAAGCAGTTGTGCAAAACACGGCACATTGGCTCAGCTCACTTCAACACTAGGCTATCGACCAACTAACAATCAATAATCTGATGTCTGACATATAAGCAACTACATATCTTGTTACAGTGGTTCATGCAGTTAACTGAGGCCATAATGTAAATTCCAAACGTTCACACGCTAGTCCAGCGTTCATGTGGAACACTCACATTAAACTCGGCTTCATAAAAAACTTGAAAAGCATAAGTTAAGCAATTTTATAGATCTCAATGATTGATAGAACATAACAAACATATACTAGTTCATAGCAAAAGACAAAGTTGTGAGAAGGTTTACAAATCAGGAAAAATCAAGCAAGGCTTCTCTGAGCAAAGGGCCTCCTGGCAGGCTTAAATTTCCTGGAGCTCACTCTGGTTTTTTCTTGTTGCCACCACACAGGGTTAGGTTCTCTCATTCCAGAATAACCAATTATAATTGTGTTCTCAGCTGGAAGGCTGAACTGAACCATGTAGTGTACTGACCATTTGAAATTCTTGTGCATTCCAATAAATTTAAGCACCGTTATTTGCAGAAATAAGCAAACCACAATGCCTCTTGTCCGTGCACCTGTCCCAAAAACCTCCGTGCATCCGTGCCAGCTAGTCCTTGGTCCATCGATGAACTGGTAGAAAGTGCATTCCGGACTAGGATGCAGTTGTTTTTGCTCATCCCTGCACTGCAATCAGGAAGTAAAACATACGAATTAGCTTCTTTTAGATTGCGTTGGTCATTCTACCTAGTTACTACCAATGTAGGAATACCTGGAAGACGGGTGGTTAGAGGACGGCAGCTAGGAATAGCCATCTCATTTTGTGCAGTTGTACTAAAACTGAGGTGTGTACTTTTGATTGCGCAGATAGAAACGATATGGAGACAGACATCCCTGTTTGCGCAAATACGAAATACAGTTATTTCAACAGTGACAGTTATTTGCAGTGGCGTATGATTAACAACAGCATCTATTGTGTTATAATTGGCACTACACTGACAGTATGAAAGTGCCCTTAAGTAAGTAGCATCACATCACATCAATACTGCCACTTGATTAACATGCAGAACAATAGCATTAGTATTACTGTCATGAGAGTAGCACATGGTCAGTAAATGTGCAAACAAATTTGTGTTGTTCCACTAGGATGAAGCAATGTTAGCGGCGTGAGATTTAAGTGTAACTGCAAAAACACAATTCATGGGAAATAAAGCAAGACGGAAGCACTTTATAAAATGGTGGTGGCATTGCTTCAATTTATCGACGTCACTAGACCATTACTTATAGTGACATTAGGTGGCATTGCTGAATGCTTCATGTGATTTCACATTAATGGTAGCGATACGGGCGTAGGGACAGCAGGGGCATAAAGTGGTGAGGCAGATGTGGTTGTCGAGAGAGGCAAACACTCAGGGATCATGTCTGCATTTGTCCCATTTTATCTCCCCGGCGACATTTTCCTATGTGAGCACAGGAAATCTAGACCTGCTCATTCTCATTTGCGTTGTCTCCCAACACCCCTCACTTTCTTTCCTTTTTCGACCAATTGACAGGTCCACTTCCCCCCACCCTTCGCCATCCACCATGCACTCTTCGCCTTTTCAACCAAGAGACCGGTTGGGTAGCCAGTATCTACTACTTTCCCCCGTTTCCTCTTAGAACCAAGTCCTAGATTCATGCTACAGCTTTCCCACTTTCTTCCCTATTTGAACCAACTCTTAGATTCGACTGTATGAACTAGCTTTACCTCTAAGAATAGTAAAAGTCTAGGTGGCTTTGGAACGGCCAACGGAAGTAGAAAAAGATCCACATGGAGCCACGTGGGGAGCTGGGGCAGTAGAGCAAGGCAGGTTTCGAAGGGATATATCCCGAGGGTCGAAGGCATGAGGCAAAGACGGTGTCGGGAGGCCGCATCTTGGCCCCAATATTGCAGGGAGGAAGAAGGGGTCAGAGGCCCTCCCTCGCCGCTGACGACAGCGTGAACGATGCACCTACACCCCTGCCCCGGTCGAGGTGGTCCGGCCGGATTTGTGACCAGCCATGAGCAGAGAGAGAGTGTGGCCACCTATGTCTTGCTTAGATCTGGAGAGCATGATAGAGTGAAAGAGAGGAACCCTAGTAAAGCAAGCTCTAAGGCTCCTGCTTATATATATAGTGGAGTGATTTTGTTGTACCAGCTTCAAAAAAATGCGCTCCTACGTGTAATCGTGAGTGGTTGTGAGAGAACTAGTGCATACATGCACCGCTTCTCTTTGTGAGAGTACAATATACTATGCCCAATGAACGTTCGCCACAAGAGTAATAGTATAAGTGTGTGACGTGTGAGTTAAAATAAAAGGTGCACGATGTCTTTTGTTTTTTAGAAGTTCTGAGGGTAGGGTGTGAAGAGAACATATGTGTGTGACGTCTACCTGCAGATAGATGGTGGGTGCGAGAGGACTCGGGAGAGTCGTGACTCGTGAGGGTGCGTCTGTGCGTGAGAGAGAGGGGGCACGTATCAATGCAATGCATGTGTCCATAAATCATTATCCGACAAACGTTCGCCACAAGCCGTTTCCTGACGAACGTCGTAAGAACCGTTAGATCGGCATCCGATAGTATCAGCTTTGCCATGTCATTTAACAACAACCACTCCTCCTACACTTAAATCTTCCATGTGAATGTTAGCAACTGCCGTATGCTCCTCCCTCCATTCCAAAATGCAGTGCATATAGCTTTATTGAAAATTCGAACCTCGCAAACTTTTACCGAGTTTTCCTGTACCAAAATGAACATATAGAATACCTAGTATATATCATTTCATTTATCTTCGAGAGGTAACTATAAAGATGGGGGAAGAGTCTACAATGAAAGACCGTTGTATCACCTGCAGCAATTTCAACCATCCTTTGGTGTGGAGGAATATCATAGGAACTCTATATGATATGATTTTTATAGGATTTTTTCCTTTAGAGCCAATTGGTTCATAGGAATAGATTCATATACTCCACATTTCAAAGTAAATAAACATGATATCATTTTTATAGCTTTAGAGCCACTTGATTCATATGAATGGATTCCTATACTCCCATAATTTCAAAGGAAAATAAACATTAGTGTATATTCAATAGAAAAGTTCCGATGATGTGAACCAAATGACATCTCTTTTCTAATCCCTCCTCATAGGAGTTGAGATACATGTCATCTCTAGATTCAATAGAAAAGTTCCAATGATGTGAACCAAATGACATCTCTTTTCCAATCCCTACTCATAGGAATTGAGATACATGTCATCTCTTTCCCTACAACTTCCATGCATACATCTTCTATTCCTAAATAGCTAGTACAACCCACTAGTAGCTTTTTCCTAGACATGCAACTATGGCAAAAGAACACGTCATGCATGCAAGTCATAAATCACATTGTATTTGTACTCTATGCATGCAAGCGCCACATCATCAATTCATGCATGTTACTCATAAGTTATTTCTTGCATTAGATTTTGTATTGACAATGTATGTGTTGGTCACGTGCACACATATGTAGTTCACATTCACATTTTTGTTAGAAATGTCATTCTTTTAACTGCAATTCCTTTTTTCCCTTTGTACTCCCTCCGTCTAGGTGTGTAAGTCATCTTCCAAAAACCAAATAACCCCAAAACACTTAGGCACGGTACATTAACTCCCTCCTCGTTGCTTGTTTCGTGACATATCAACCAATAAGAGATGTGGGTCGTGCATGCTTTCAATGGCTTGAGGCTTTCAAGCATGACATGCAGTGGTTAATTCATTGCATGGAATGTTATTAACTAGCAAAAGAACCTAAGATGACTTATACACCTAGACGGAGGGAGTATTACATTTTCATTTTAAGCATACATCCACTTCCCATTAGTTATAGATGTTTTTGGAGGAACTTTTATGCATTATTTTGAGTAGAGTAGCAAATTTCACGCGGCCGCAGGTATATCAAAATGCAGGGCCCATGCATCATTGACTTTCGGTCGAACCTACGTCCACAAATTTTTGTACGTATATCTCCACTGGTCCCCGAACCCAAAATGCTGCCTCGTTCCCGTAAACCAAGTGGCCCACACATATTAAGGTGTCGACTCGAACTCAATCCCTCTCCAGTTTACTACGATGTGGCCACGCACGCTGTAGTACTCGTACAAACCCTACCGCCGCACGCATCATTGGTTTTCTTCAAGAGGACGAGGGAGAAGCGGATTTGTAGTGGAGGCGCTTTAAAAAAAGGATTTGTAGTGGAGGCCCCTACCCTAGGTAGGTACCACACGCATCATTGGTTTTTTCTTTTCTTTATGCTCTTGCGCCCTAGAGTGAAATGATGGTTGCTTCGTCCGTCCAGCTTAATGCGGGAAAGGTGGGGCTTTGTGATTTGACCCCTCATCGCTCATTTACTACTACTGCGGCACTACGACCGGGGTGCCTCAAAGTCCAACCGCTGCTCCGAACTGTAATTTGATGCATCGCACATGGAACAAGATGATGGATGAGCCACATGTCGGCCAAAGGGGTCCTTTTAAGTGTGTCGCCATTTCGTGTGCGGACTGACCCTGCTTGAGTTGCTACGCCAACACGAAAGGAGCAGCCTACCACTTGGTTTTGCTCCTTGGTGAATCCCGACTATGATCTAAAAAGATACTGTACTACCCTCTCCGTCTCGGTTTATAGGGCATGCACGTAGTTCTAGGCCATCTATTTGACTAACTAAATATGAGTTACTATCTCACAAAAAGTATATCATTGGATTCTTAAGCGGATGTAGTTTCTAAACATATACTGTTCATCACATATATAGCCAGTTAAATTCTCAACCTAGAACGACGTGCATGCCCTGTAAACCGATACGGAGGAAGTAGTAAAATGAGGTGATTTTACCGAGCAATGGGCGTGGGAGCATGGCCTGTCATGCGGTCCCACGTGTCATGATGTACCAAGGCGATGCACGTCCCTCTTGAGGCAGAACAATGGCAGAAGAAATACGTGGTTTTCTTGAAGGAGATGATGGCGAAGCAAAGTGTGAAATAATGGTTGCTTCGTCTGTCTGGGAAGGTGCGGCATTGTGATTTGACGTCTCATTGCTCATTACTACTACTGGGGCGGTATGACTTGGGTGCGTCCCCCCTGCTGTTCTGCACTGTTATTTGGTGCATGACACATCAACCCGGTTGCTATATGTCCCACATGTCGGCGGCAGGAAGTACAAAATTCATAAAAGCGAGCATCGACGGAGGAGTACAAAAAACGGCTTGGTTTTTGCTGCTTCGCGCGATCCATCAATACAAACCCGGACTAAAAAAGGCGAGGGCGGGTCTTTTCCCGTGCGGCAGGCAGGGGAGTTTGGCGTAGTCTGTTCGAGGCAATGAGGCAGGAAGGAAACAAGCAAATAAAGGTTGAGCGACTTAGTTTTGGTAAAATCTGATTTTACGGAGTACGTACCCACTATGGAGGTAGTACTACTTAGGCTAGTCATAGTGGGGATAACTTAGGCAGTAACTTAACATATCCCAAGACAATTTTGCTCATGTGGAAAGTATTTAATGAGGAAAGAGGTGCTTGTGGTAACATAATATGTTACTGTAACATAGCGCTTTCCAAGGCAAAATGAGTCTATGAACTAATAAATGAAGCAATCTACTCCCTCCTTTCCGGTTTATAGGGCTCATCTAAAAAAATTCGTTTTTCTGTTTTATAAGTCTCAATTCTACTAGTAATAGTAGTACCATCACATGTTTGGATTTCGAGGTGCGTTAAATCACCCGATGCAAGCAGTGTCAAGAGAAAACTACCCTAGGCTGTAGTACTACTCCTATGTACGCTCCTATGTACCACTGTACTACTCCTACTACTAAAAGACATATATTTCAAACAATATGATAATCTCTCTAACCAAGGTAGGGGCGAGGAGTAAACGGAGGGAGTAGTAAGAAAGCTTCGCCTCGCTTTGCGAGCCACTGCGCCCGTGGGTGGGGGAGATGGCGTACTAAAGCAAGCATCTCGTCGTTCTGCGAGTTGACGGGACACATCAAAAGTACTCCAATGTATAGAGCCTTGCCTCTAACATAGGCCCCACATGGTTTGCCTCTTTTTTAACATAACGCGTCAAGTCGCAATTTGTTTGTTCACCCGTGGTACATGATCCTCCATCAAGTGGACAACCAGTACACGTTTCAAATTACCATGTGGGCTGCCTTTTCATACAGAAATGAGCCCCACCGTGTACCCGCGCGGGTGTGGTTGGGAAAGAGACGGGAGTATGTGCGCCGTGCGTGCACCTCTTCTCTTCGTGCACGTCCCCCACCTATGTGGGTGTGTGTGAGAGAGATACAAACCTAGACATAATGCGTCGTCCATCCCCATGCCTCCGCCCAGTCCGACCACCAGTCACCACCACGCCCCACTCCTCATCACCTTATCTCTCATCTTTCCCGAGATATCATTTTTTTGATGAAATTCTCGAGATACCATTTTTCCGATAAAATTCTCGAGATATCATTAGTTTTTAGACATGGGATTACTCCTGCATGGGTCAATCACAACAAGTGTTTTGTAAAAAAAATGCATCTTGATGTTCCGTGCAATGCACGGGCATCTTGCTAGTCCATGAAAACAAACCATGGTAAAATTTCATGGCGAATGAGGGATTTGAATGTGCTGGGAGGGGCTATTTGGATCTTGCCCGGGGTAGCCCAAATATTGGCGACCCTTTTGTCGCCCGTTGCCTTTGCCACCGATGAACGAGGAATGGCTCGGGTGCTCATGCATCCTCCAGCGCGCACGTTGGAGATGAGCTCGCATGAGCTGTGCTTTTTTTTGTCCCACCACGCCGCCCGAGCCGGCCGTAGACCGACCGGCGACCAGCAAATTATGCCATCCAACTGTTGCCGCACACATTCTGATAGAAACTCAACCAACCGGACGAAATTCATGCAAACACGGCGATATTTCATATAAACAATGATGAAATTCATATAAAATACCAGATTTTCATACAAACTTGAATGATTTCATTACATTCAAATCAACTAAGCGGTGCTAGTTCTAGACAGCACAGGTATATAATACCTGGCCTAAATGGTCGCCCGCCGATCCATTTGTGTTCCTCATTGTCGGTTCAATATCCGGCGTATCTCGTAGTAGGGGTCCTAAGCTAGGCGTCTTGGAGCGATGGTAACATGGACATGGGGTTTTACCCAGCTTCGGGCTCTTTTGAAGAGATAATACCCTACATGCTGCTTTTGATTGTTTTCATATGGGTGTAGTACAGAGTACATGTATCTACCACGAGATTGTAGTAATGAATATGAGATTGTCTATTGACTAGCCTGGCCTCGGTTTATATAACACACCGGAGGCCTAGGGTTTAGGAGAGTCCTTGTCTTGGGCGCCAAGTCTTGTGGAGTCTTCCTTGTATGCGGCAGGGGCTATCCAAACTGGCCCATGAGTATACGGCCGTGGGGGTCCTCGGCCCAATCTAACTGATCGGGAGACGACATGGTCAGTACCCCCTAGTCCAGGACACCGTCAGTAGCCCCCTGAACCGGTCTTCAAGTTGGGGACGCTCCTCGATTCTTCCGAACTATTCTTCATCTTCGGTCGCCGGTCTTGAAAACTGGTTCAAACAATCTTTCTATCTTCGATCTTGAGGATCGCCGAAGTCACTCCGAAGAGTTTACACATCGGGTATCCGAGGAGCCCATTTAAGTTTCCGGCCTTTATTAATGCCTTATTATTTTTATGCCACACCTCGGGTTTGAAGTTGTTCCCGGGCGGCAGTGTCCTCCTGCGTCCGAGCTCCAACACCGGACTACATTCGAGGTATCTTTTGCATCCGAGCACCAACGCCGGACCGCTTCGGAGCTCCAACGCCGGAATGTATCCGAGCTCCACCACCGGAATGTATTCGAAGAGTATTGTTACAGTCGAGCTCCAACGCCAAACTGCATCCGAGGTGTCATAGATCACCTTGGTTCAAAAAAGTTGAAGGAGTTTAGCCGAACTTAATGTCGGAAATGCCCTCTATGGAGCCAGCCACTGGCGCCCGAGCTTTATGCCGGACTGATTCGGACGTGACGCACCACCTTGGGCTTGGGCTGATTGTATGCGGATTTTATTTCCGATTGATGCAATTTAATTACTGACAAGATATGTAGCCAATAGCCCTCAAGGTATGTGTCCGCCTAAAATTCCGAGATGCACTTTAGAGGAGATAGTGATCGGTGGTTGGACCCTTGAAGAGGGTTTTGAGAAGTCATCGTAATATACCAGCTTGATGCCGGATAGGTCCATATGGTACGTATTGTTGTTCGAAGACGCGTTTGCGCATAGTTCGGTCAAGGCGAACACTGAGCACTTTGAATTTTCTGCATTGAATAGGCAATGTAGTAGCCCCCGAGACACTGGTCGGGTGGCAACACCAGATCAGGGGATTGATGTACCCCTTTAATATTTGTAAATGATAAGCACGAAGCCCAGTAGCTCCCGAGCCTTAATGTGGGCGCGAGTGGCTGAATTAAGGATCGATATCCAGAGTAAAATCACAAATTATTTGCAATGATTCTATGTATACAAGTACTTTACATCATTAATGCTCGGATCCGCATTGTACAAAACTATGTTGACCAACCATCGGCTTAAACCTCCTCTGCCAGTAGCCGAGGAGTGTTTATCCTACTTTATAAAGCCTTTATGAGGGCAAAGATTTACGGCAAACAAGGCAATCCAGCCATACGGTTTTATAAATAAAGGTACGCAGAGAGATATTTATATTACTTTTTAACGTAAGAAACATCTTCGAAAGAAAATAGTCCCGCTATCGATTCCTTTCCTTGGGTCATCATGCTTATCATGACCATGAAACCTCACCTCCGATCAATGTGGGAGGAAAATATTGAGGATTTAGTTCGGGGAAAGTTCCCAAACTCTAGGGTATTAATGAACCAAAATTTTCACTTCCATCGTTGCCGACCAATGTGATCCTTTAAGATTGCTAGCTTTCGGCTTCACCCAGTACTAACTTGGATGACCCAGTAGTAACAATCACAGAGGTGCTCCCTTTACCACCTAGCCGAACAATCGCGAACGCAGGGGTAAGCACAGGAGCCAGGCAACCCAGCTTGGCCAAAATCTTAAGTCAAATTGATGCATATTTATGGCTTTATGTAATGATAATTATGGAAGGCAACGCTTGTATAACGAATGCAAACGCTGATGATATATACTTATTTTGACTCCATTGCGACCGTTTATCAGTTGAAAGTGGCCCATCATCGGCTTCGACCCCTTTGTAGATACTACACAGGGTGTTTCCGCAATAACAAGACAACCCTTAGCCGACGTCTCGGTGCCCGAAGGCGGTTGTGTTAGCGGAAACGAGGCAATCAGATATCCGGGCTTTATAACTTTCAATTAGTCATAGGAGCTTTAAACTGGGGAAGCTATCTACGAGCCCCCGGTTAGTGTTCGACGACAGCTGAGGTCAAGCCGTAAACACTTCGGCTAATGTTATGAATGGCCCGTCATTTGACATAGTCATCGGATCGCTGACCAGTTTATGCTTATCGTGACAGTCAGTTTTCGGCTTTCTCCACTGAGGTGCTTAACCATGCGAGCTAGAAGCACAATCGCAGTGGTTCTCCCTTTGCACACCTAGCCGAACAAAGCAGAACGTAGGAGGCAAGCACAGGAGCCGGGCAACCCAACTATTGACCGTAGACACAATTCAAAACCGATGCATATATAGCAATATCCGAGAATGTTTTTGCCGAATCTCTAAAGGTGTCCGGTGTTGTACTGTGAGACTTATGCTGGAAACACACAAATAGTTTAAAAGTGCCATAAGCTTGTAAAACCAAAAAACGTCAGTAAAAACTTGACGTCCGAACAAGATCAAGTGTTCGGTGCCAATCCGAAAGTTGGGAAAAAATTGTGCTTCTGTCGTGCTTTAACATGACACATCTGATCTCAAGACTTCACGCGGGTCAGCCTACGGCTTTAAACTCCTTATCCCAAAGGCGGAGTACTTCTCTGAAGCCAGTTTAGCGAACTACACTTGAGCGGCTTTTAGAGAAGAAGACAGGCTATCCGGCTATTGACCATATATTCGAGTGGAAAAAGGAGCGGTAGAAAAAGACTTTGCGACGACCAAGAAGAAAACACATTTACTATAAAACAGCTCATATAAATTTAAGAGCCCCCAATTGACTTGGGTAAAAGAATTTTATGTATAATGATTGTATGTACCAAAGTACTTATATCATATATGTGTTCAGCCGAACTTTAAACGCGTCTTAACCGACCGTCGGCTTCTCCCTCTTCGGTCAAGGGCCGAAAAGTGTTATGTACTCCACCTGTCGAGAATATCGACGGTGTTTCTGATAACCAGGCAATCAGGCCATAAGGCTGTAACAGACAAAGCGTGCTCAGGGAACTTATGCTATATTACTGACGAAGTGTAAGAAGCATCTTCGAAGAAAATAGTACCCCCACCGATACCTTTCTTCGTTTGCTCATTGTTACTATGAGACTTGTGCAATAGATTTTTTGTATTCATGAGTTCCGTTGTGTGCCGACCATAATTGAAAACAATAAGAGTGCTATTCACCCAGTCTGAGGTCCGAGCTCGGATGACCCGATCGTGACAATCGCAGAGGTGCTCCCTTTACTCCCTAGCCGAACAATCGGGAACGTAGGGATAAACACAGGAGCCAGGCAACCCAGCTTGCGGAACACTTAAGTCAATATGGTGCATATTGTGGCATAATACACGAACAAGGAACGAAGCCATACAAGTATAATCATATGCAAGAGGAAAAGCTTCATAATGGAAGACCCCAAGTAAACGGGGTATTTGAATTTGTGTGTCACAAATGAAGTTTTGACAAGGGAGTTTTTCACAAACAACTTTTTGCCAAAAAAGTATAATGCTTGGTCGAACCAAACAAAATTTAAAACTGAAGGTTTTTGAGCATGAAAGCGACTTAGCTGGTTAATGTGCTCGGTGTTGATGACGTGGTCCGAGCTTGGTGCGGGACAAGGTCTCAGCCCCCAAGCCCGATGTGGCCGAGCAAAGAGCTCGGCACTCCGAAGAGGTGAAGGCCCCAGTCTAGCCGAGGTGATGGAGCAGGACAGCAGTGTGAGGCCAAAGTCCCCCGAGTGGATTAATAAAGCGGTGGCGGAGCCCCAGGTCCAGCCGAGTTGACGCGGTAGATCGGAGAGGTGACATCAACATGCCAGGTCGGTACGGCGTGGTGATAGCGCTGCCCGACACAAATCCTCTGTCTGCACACATAAGATGGTGCGAGCCAGAAGTAATAGCAAAAAATAATAAATAAATAAAAATTCTTCTACTTAATTCATTTAAGTGAAGTATGGCTTGAGCGCCGGGGTCGTCCCAACAGAGTGGCCGCGCGAAGATGCTGACACGAAAATGCGCGGCGAGGCGACGCCACAACTTGATTGACGCGGGCAGGACGACGACATTGTCTTGCCGAGGTGTTAGCACGGCCCAACCTAAATAGTTGGCCTGCACACACAAAGTAGTGCAACCAAGAAATAATAATAATGAAAAGAAAGGTGCATAATTAATTTATGTGAAGTGAAAAGGTCTGGTAAATATGGCCTGAGCGCTGAGGCTATCTCGACGGTGCGATGGCGTCGTGGCACGGTGATGTCGACGAAGGTCGGCCTGCCCAGGTGACAACGAGAGGCTGGCCGGACCGATGGCAGGTACAAACGTCGATAGAATGTATCTGCCAAAATAATGCAGTACATGCCAACAGAAAATATTCTGGGTATAATAATGCTAAATGAATAATTTGGAAAAATAAAACCTAAACACCAGCAGCGATAACTATAGCAGACCGAAGCAACGGACGAACTGGTCCGTGCCGAACATGCTGCAAAGCCAGTCCTCGATGTGCTTAGTAGCACATTTATTCTATGTATTTGTTAGTAGAAGAGAACCAGCGATCGATTACGTAGGTATTGAATTAAAAAGGAGAAGAAACAAATCCCCCTGTGGTGTGCTGCCATCGAGCCGAGCTCTGATCGATGCACTGCGCCGCACTATCTCTTCGGCCGGATCACCGTGGGCTGGATTGAGTCCGGATCCGATGTATCGCCAGGCTGCGGATGCGAACATAGGTCGTACTGCGATAGATGTCTCGTGAGGCAATTAGTAGATGATGTAGTAATCAACATCAAATCCAAATCAAACAAGGCGGTGGAGTTCTAGCATCTCACGCGAGTGTTAGCAAATAGTCCAAGTAGTAGTACTACTACTCACGGCAGGGTAAAACCAATCATTCTAATACGTGCAGTATGCCTGCACGAAAGACAGACCACTAACCGAAGGACTGCCATTAAACAATAGTATAAAGACAAAAGGAAGGATGGAATATCTCCCTGTGTGTCGCGCCGTCTGAACTAGATTGTTCCAGGCTCCTCAGAACGTGTGCGGGTGAAGCCAGCGCTCAGCAGACCAGTATATTGCTGGTGTTCGTACGTTGCCGCCACATGGTCCTCGGCCATGCAGATTTTTAGTGCTTAACCGCCACCAGTGCAAAGGAAATTCCTGATCTGATCTAAAATCAATCTCAAACAAACTTAATTAGATTGCCCACGAACGTGGTCGCAGCCGTTAGAACTTCAGACGACACTTGGACAGATCAAGTAGTACTTAATAGAACCAGTACTAGGGTTAAATTGATCTCTACTTCAAGCAGGAGAGAGTACTATGGAGAAAAAAGAAAAACGCGTTGGATACTTAGCCTGGGTAGCTTTTACCAGCCAACATGCCCTTGGATCCGTGCACGCACGTGCTTCCGTATGGTCTTGCTCGATGCTGCCCTTGGGCATTTGTCCGAAGACATAGGCAGTTGCTAACAACTAATCCATGAGGATTGAGGAGCGCCATCCGAACTGTGCGCGCACCCCAGCCTGCCTTCGTCCGATCTTGCGCGAAAATTGCCGCCACCAGCGAGGCAAAAGCTGATCTGAAAATAGAATAGCAAGGCTGAAGAAACTATTCACAAAGGAATCAATTTATTCCGTGTGAATTCAACTAAAAGATATAACCTGATCATCCCATCGATCCACGGCGATCACCTAGCAGGCTCTCAATGAAAGCACCAATGTCGGTTCAATATCCGGCGTATCTCGTAGTAGGGGTCCTAAGCAAGGCGTCTTGGAGCGATGGTAACATGGACATGGGGTTTTACCCAGCTTCGGGCTCTCTTGAAGAGATAATACCCTAGATGCTGCTTTTGATTGTTTTCATATGGGTGTAGTACAGAGTACATGTATCTACCATGAGATTGTAGTAATGAATATGAGATTGTCTATGGACTAGCCTGGCCTCGGTTTATATAACACACCAGAGGCCTAGGGTTTAGGAGAGTCCTTGTCTTGGGCGCCAAGTCTTGTGGAGTCTTCCTTGTATGCGGCAGGGGCTATCCAAACTGGCCCATGAGTATACGGCCGTGGGGGTCCTCGGCCCAATCTAACTGATTGGGAGACAACATGGTGAGTACCCCCTAGTCCAGGACACCGTCACTCATGTCCGGCAGCATGATCACCGGACTACCGGGAGCCCCGGAGGTATATGCTTCAGCGCAAAGGACGGCTTGCTTCCCCACTGCCCAACTAATATCGTTGGCTGATGCCCAAGATAAAGGTGGATGGGGGCTTCTCTGCTTCTGTGGAGCCCATGCGGGGTCGACGAAGGACCTCGAAACAAAAGGATCCGGCAAGATACTTGATGTGTACGCCGGCGTCGCCTCCGCGGTGGCCTTCATGGGACCCAAGCGGCGGCGGTCTCCCGTGTTCTACTTCTCCTCGATGATGGCGGCGGACGCGGAGGCGCTGTCCACCGACTCGTCATTCTCCGCGCACCCGGCTTCTGTCTCTGCTTGCATGGCGCGACCGCCGGCATGGGAGTCTCGGCCACAAAAATGGGAGACGCGGTCGCAGACACGGGAGGCGTGGTACAAGGCGGCGGCGTGGACGGAAGCGATGACGCCCGTGCACCGGCTTGGGGCGACGAGCTGGCCTAGAGCGGCGAGTTGCTGAACCGCGCACCGGCTTCGGGCGACAACTGGCTCCGTCAAGCGAGGGGAGGGAGGTGGATCAGCGAGCTGCATAGCTCGTATCCGGCGGGCTCGGCGGGCCGCCCAGCCGGCTTGGATGCGGGATAACTACTCTTCATAAGCCATTGTAAGAGTGGACAAAATGGTGAAGGAGGAGATAAGGAGCGGCGAAGGTGTGCGATTCTTGGCTGGCGTTTGGCCTCGTTTAAATAGGAGATTAAATTGACGGCGGATGGGAGGAGCTCGGCCGGCGTTGCATTTAATGCCGGCCCGGTCATGAACGGACGTGTGTCCAGAGTGGGTTTCTCGGCTTCCACACGGGTTTCATCGAGGCGTTTGAATGCGGCAAGGAGGCGTGTTCAGCCGGGCGTGTAGCGAGTGGCGCCCTCGACTCTGACGTATGACACCGCATCGTTCTTCCACTGATGTGTGGGATCTTTGGGTACATGGCCTGCATGTCAGTGACCCAACACAGGCAGCGCACGGCAGAGGAACTTTTGGTGGGCCAAGGCGGTCAGTTGCGGGCATTTCATAAACCGATGATTGTTCATTGACTGTGACGTCATCTATTTCATGTAGATAAGCCAACTATATAATGTAAGAGAATTTTAAAAAATTTATATATACTTTGATAGCCCGTTCGATACATTGTGATTCATAAAGACCGCTGCAAACATCAATGTTCTGCTTATCACAGATAAGATTGATTAATACCCGTAACAATCCATGTCCTTAACAAAGGGTGCATGCACGTATAGGTTGAGCGTGTGTCTTGCGTCGTGTGTTGTGTGCATGCAGGCGTGCGAGTGTTGCATGCGTGCATGTGTACGTTTCAGTGTTGCATGCTGATACGTCTCCAACGTATCTATAATTTTTTATTGTTCCATGCTATTATATTATCAATCTTGGATGTTTTATAATCATTTTATAGTCATTTTATATCATTTTTTGGTACTAACCTATTGACATAGTGCCAAGTGCCAGTTGTTGTTTTTTGCATGTTTTTTTACATCGCAGGAAATCAATATCAGACAGAGTCCAAATGCCATGAAACTTTACGGAGAATTTTTATGGACCAGAAGACACATAATGGGCCTTGGCTGCGCCGGGGGTGCTCCGAGGAGAGCACAACCCACCAAGGCGCGCGAGGAGGCCCAGGCACGCCTTGGTGGGTTGTGCCCACCTCGGGTGCCCCCTGGACTGCCTCTTTGCTCTATAAATACCCCAATATTCCAGAAACCCTAGGGGAGTCGACGAAATATTCATCCAGCCGCCGCAGGGTCCAGAACCACCAGATCCAATCTAGACACCATCTCGGATGGGGTTCACCACCTCCATTGGTGCCTCTCCGATGATGTGTGAGTAGTTCTTTGTAGACCTTTGGGTCCGTAGTTAGTAGTTAGATGGCTTCATCTCTCTCTCTGAATTCTCAGTACAATGGTCTCTTGGAGATCCATATGATGTAACTCTTTTGCGGTGTGTTTGTTGGGATCTGATGAACTTTGAGTTTATGATCAGTTATATCTTTTTATATCCATGAAAGTTATTTGAGTTTCTTTGATCTCTTATATGCATGATTGCTTATAGCCTCGTATTTCTTCTCCGATATTTGGGTTTTGTTTGGCCAAATTGATATATTTATCTTGCAATGGGAAGAGGTGCTTTGTAGTGGGTTCGATCTTACAGTGCTTGATCCCAGTGATAGAAAGGGAAACAGCACGTATGTATGATTGCTACTAAGGATAAAACGATGGGGTCTATCTCTACATAGATAGATCTTGTCTACATCATGTCATCATTCTTATTGCATTAATCCGTTTTTCCATGAACTTAATACACTAGATGCATGCTGGATAGCGGTCGATGTGTGGAGTAATAGTAGTAGATGCAGGCAGGAGTCGGTCTACTAATCTTGGACGTGATGCCTATATAATGATCATTGCCTATATATCGTCATGATTATTTGAAGTTCTATCAATTTCCCAACAAAAATTTGTTTACCCACCGTTTGCTATTTTTCTCGAGAGAAGCCACTAGTGAAACCTACGGCCCTCGGGTCTTCTTTCTCATATATTTGCCTTTGCGATATACTTTTCTCTTGCATTTATTTTCAGATCTATTAAACCAAAAATACAAAAATACCTTGCTGTGTTTTATTTCTATTTATTTTGTTTGGCGTTCGATCTAACAATCTACTACAAATTATCTCACGTCTGTTTGCCTATCTTGAGGCGCAGTACCCCGGAAGGGATTGACAACCCCTTTAACACGTCGGGTTGCGAGGATTTGTTATTTGTGTGCAGGGGTTGTTTACGTTGTGTTGCTTGGTTCTCCTACTGGTTCTATAACCTTGGTTTCATATCTGAGGGAAATACCTACCACCGTTGTGCTGCATCATCCCTTCCTCGTTGGGGAAATACCGACGTAGCTTCAAGCAACATCAAAAGGAATTTCTAGCGCTGTTGCCGAGGAGGATCAAGTCAAGATAGTCTCCTGGCCATGTGCCAATTTCTAGCGCCATTGCCGGGGAGGATCTTCAACATATACCAGGTTCCTAATCACAAATCTCATCTCCTTGCAATTTACATTATTTGCCATTTGCCTCTCGTTTTCCTCTCCCCCACTTCACAAAAATTTGCCGTTTTATTCGCTCCTCTTTTCCGTTCGCCGTTTTCTCCCTAGATCTATTCTTTGCTTGCAATCATGAGTGATTTTGGTAAGGCACCAACAGATGATGGCTTGACTCCTAAGATAGGACGCGCAGGTAGTCTGGATGCTAAAACTTTTATCTTAGGGCAAGGGAACGTTATGGGAAAAGAACGTATCGAAGAATTTTTCAATTGTGTTGGAAATCTAAGTCTTGATGATGCTCCTATACTTGAAAACTACTAGATCTTATGCGGATGCTATTTCAGCACTAGTTTTGAAATTTGAAAGTAAATTTATTCGTACTCATCCTACTTTGCAAAGATTGTTTTTTGAGCTTCCCGAAATAAAGAATCCTAGGGCTAAAAAGTTGGCCACTCTCGTTCTTATGAATGAGTTTGACTACATAATACGGCAAGCTAGGGAAATCTTTGATTTTTATGGTATGAATCAGCAAAAGCCTGTGATAGATGAAATTCCTTACAATAGTGACTATGCTCTAAGGCATTTGCTTGGGGATAATAAAATCTTTGATGAGAATCTTAAAAAAGAAGTCCCCGTTCTAGATATAATCGAACAAGTTTTCAACAATGTTAATCAACACTACTCTTGGATTGTTGCGGGAAATCAAAGGGTATGATGAAAACCAACTAAGGAATGCTAAGGTTTCCATGGATAATATGTTTTATGTTGTGTTTACAAAACCCCATCATGGAAACACTGTCGGCGTCCTAGGAACGGGGGTTCCTAGACTTGCTTGCCTGCGGCCCACGACATGGCCCCACCAATGGCCTGGTACGGCCCAAGATCGACAACAGCAACTCAAGACCCTCGCGAGCGGCCAAGCCTCGCGAGGCGGACGACACCAAGACCTCCCCAGGGGTAGCCTCACTAGGCTGGCTCCCGAGGGGCGGAGACATCTATGCAAGGAGCACCTCGCGAGGTTCACGTGACGTGAGCCATGACAACCAAGGCCAGGCGGGCGCAGTGTACCGGTTTCCCCTTTGGTGCCAAGGGGGCAAGCGCAGGCGCGGGGTTCCGAGGCATCAGGCCAAGGTTTCCATATCGGTGCAACAAGACCAAGACCAGCAGGACGGCAGGATGGAGGTCATCGTGGAGCCCAGGGCGGCGTGACCACCATAGCCTTTGGTAGGCGAAGACTACTTTTGTTAGGATAGCTTGTACTAGCTGCCCCCCTTCAAATCTGGCCGTTGAGGGATCCCTTCCCGCCTAATATTTGGGAAGAGGACCAGGGCCTCTATAAATAGGACTAGCCACCTCCATAGCAAGGGAGAGAGATCCGGACCGGCACCAGCTCATTGAGCCCAATAACACCTCTCCTGCTAAGGCTGTTCATCCCTTTTACTAGTTCATCCTCAGCCCGCGAGGCAATCCACCACCGCACACTGGAGTAGGGTATTACACCACAACGGTGGCCCGAACCAGTATAAACCCTCGTGTCTCTTGTTCCTTGAGTTTATCGATCTAGGCCGTGGATCGTTGAGTGAGCGAGCTAGGGAGAGAGAGAGTTCTTTGTCCGCACCCCAGTGTTCAAACCTCAAGGGTTTGCCAGAACCTGAAATCCGACATTTGGCGCGCCAGGTAGGGGTGCGCCAAAGCTTCATCTCTCCGCCCGTTTCGCCTCCCCGACATGCTCCCATGGACGGCGCCGCTTCTCCAACTGGATCGACGGATGCACTCAGCGGCAAGTGTGTTGGCCGCACAAGTTCAAGCCGGAGATGACGCCTCGCTATGACAGCTTGGCGGATCCTGTGGCCTTCCTGCTGGCGTACGAGGAGGCCATTCTGGAGGCCGGGGGCGACGACGAGGTCATGGCCAACTGGTTCCCCATGGCCCTCACTGGCGTGCCGCACGCCTGGCTGTTTCAACCTGTCGGGATCCTCTGTGGCCTCCTGGAAGGAGCTGCGTGACCTCTTCATCACGTGCTTCGTGGGACCAGCGCCCCTCGCCGTCGCAGCCCTCCTCGGTGGCTCGCAAGCGCCGCCCTCAGATCGACACATCAAGGAGCTCTTCCGCCAAATAGGTGCCGCCCGTGTGCAGCAGGGGGCTCCTCCGGGATGGGCGGCACCCCAGGCCGACCTCACTTCGACTCGAGGGACCATCCAGCAACCACTGCGGGCTCGGGTGCTCCCCCGATGCTTTGCCACGCCCACCATCTGCAACATGGCGGTCACCAAGACCGTCATCAACGGTGGAGCTGGCCTCAACGTGCTCTCGGTGGAAGCTTCTAGCTTGCTCCATGTGCTGCACGAACGGTTGCGCCCCACCATCCCTTCTCCGGAGTCAGCAGCCGTTCCACCTGCCCTCTAGGGCAGATCCGCCTTCCAGTCACCTTCGGTACCCGCGACAACTACCGAACTGAGCTCATCGACTTCGACATTGCTCGCATCGGTCTCCCGTACAACGCCATCCTTGGGTACCCTGCCTTGGCTCAGTTCATGGCAGCGACCCATCCGGCCTACAACCTCATGAAGATGCCGACAAGCAGAGGCTTACTCACCGTAGCCGGGGACACCAAAGAAACCCTTACAGCCCTCAGGCTCGCCTTCAGGGCCGCCGCCGCGGCACTCCAGGCCGATGGAGCCGCCCCGGGGGCTAAAGGGGCTGCACCAGCGAAGAAGAAACAGATGTTCACTCAAGATCGGGCCAAGACGAAGCAAGTACCGGTCGAGGAGGACAGGGCCTCGGGTGCCACCTTCACCATAGGCACCGGCCTCGACCGGGACCAAGAAGAGGCACTGGTGAAATTCCTAACCGCGAACAGGGAAGTATTTGCCTGGGAGCCCAAGCAGCTAGTGAGGGTCCCAACGGGGGTAATCGAACATCACTTAAGAGTGTGCCCCAATGTGCGCCCTGTGAAGCAGAAGGCGCGACGACGGTCTACGGAGAAGCAATCCTTCATCGTCCAAGAAACCCGCAAGCTGGAAGCAACGAGTGTCATCCGCGAAGTCCGGTACCCGGAGTGGCTGGCAAACCCCGTCGTCCTGCCCAGGAAGGGCGAGAAGGAACGCATGTGCGTCGTATTCACCAACCCCAACAAGTCCTGCCCTCAAGACCCGTTTCCGCTTCTGCGCATCGACCAGATCGTCGACTCCACCGCTGAGTGCGACCTGCTATGCTTTCTAGATGCTTTCTCAGGTTACCACCAGATCAAGATGGCGGCGGAGGACGTGGAAAAGACGGCCTTCATGACCCCGTGTGGGGTGTACTGCTACACCTGCATGCCGTTCGGACTGCGCAACGCAGGGGCGACCTTCCAACGACTGATGCACATTGCCCTGGGCTAGCAGCTCGGGACGAACGCTGAAGCCTACGTCGACGACATCGTGGTAAAGTCTCAGGAGGCGAAGACCCTCATTCAGGACCTGGAGGAGACTTTTGCCAGCCTGCGCCAGCTGGATCTGCGGCTCAACCCGGAGAAGTGCGTGTTCGGCGTCCCCTCCGGCAAGCTGCTAGGCTTCCTTGTGTCGCACAAGGGGATCGAGGCAAATCCAGAGAAAGTCAAGGCAATAGAAGACATGAGCCCACCGCAAACTCTCAAGGAAATGCAAAAGCTCGCGGGCTGCGTGACCTTACTGGGGCTCTTTATCTCCAAGCTGGGGGAGCGCGCCCTGCCATTCTTGAAGCTAATGAAAAAGAATGGCCCATTCGAGTGGACCCCGGAGGCCGACCTGGCGTTTCAAGACCTCAAGAGGAACCTGACCAGCCCATCGATGATGGTAGCGCCTCGTCCCCTCGAGCCCCTGGTGCTCTACCTTGCCGCCATGCCTCATTCCACCAGGGCGGCGATGGTGGCTGTCCGGGAGGAGCGCTAGACCAAGGACCTACCACGCGACGCCGCATCTTTGGTGGAGGCGATGCGACACCAAGACGGCACCCCTAAGGCTGCAGACGGTCAAGTCCCACAAGACAGCGCTCCTGGGACAACGGAGGCCCTGATGGGCGACCAAGCTCCAGAGGTGCCCCGGCTTCGGGAGGCGTCCCAACCTCCGGAGGCCTCGGACTCCATTGACGCCCCCTCCCTCGTTGAGCACCCAGTGTACTTTGTCAGCACGGTGTTACGAGACGCAACAACACATTACCCCATGCCACAGAAACTTCTACTCGCACTCCTAGTGGCCTCGCGCAAGCTGCATCACTACTTTCAAGGCCACCCCATTAAGGTCGTCGCAGCTTACCCACTGGAGAGGGTGCTTCAGAGCCCCAACGCAGTGGGAGAGTCGCCGAGTGGAACATCGAACTGCAGGCATTCCAGCTGGAGTTCAGCACAACCAGGGTCATCAAGGGAGCCGCCCTCGCTGACTTCATGGCGGAATGGACCGACGCTCTGGAACCTGAAGCGGGCGAGGACCGATCCCTCTCGTCAGAAAGTGAAGCGCCTGATGGCTGGGTCATGTACTTCGACGGCGCATTCGCGCGTCAGGGCGCGGGGGCTGGAGCCGTGCTCGTCTCGCCCACCCAGGACAAGCTCTACTACGCCGTGCAGCTCTGCTTCCAGCAGGCGAGAAGGTCTCCAACAACATCGCGGAGTACGAGGGCCTCATCGCCCGCTACAAGGCTGAGGCGGCCTTGGGAGTGAAATGCCTCACCATCAGGGGTGACTCGCAGCTCCACGTCAACTTCTCCAACAAGGTATACGAGCCGAAGGACGAGCACATGGAGGCATACCTCGCGGAGGTACGCAAAATGGAGAAACAATTCTTGGGCCTGGAACTGCAGCATGTGCCCCGAGGCACAAACAAGGAAGCCGACGAGATCGCCAAGAGGGCGTCCAGGCGCCTACCTCAGGAGCCTGGCGTCTTCGAAGAGCGGCTCTTCAAGCCTTCGGTAGCCCCACCGGCAGCAAACCCAGCGCTGCCTCAGGAGGGGCTTCCCCCACCACCAGCCTCAGGAGCTCCAGCCTGCGGTCCAACCTCCGGAGCCCGCCTGCTCCTGGCACTAGAGCCCCAGGGGGGTGTGTACCGAAGAGTTCAGGACATACCTGACGCAAGGAACACTGCCATAGAAGGAGGAGGACGCTGAGCGTGTGGCCCGGCAGGCTACAACGTACTGCATTTAGGATGGTGACCTGTATCGAAAACGGTCGAATGATGTTTCTTTGCGATATGTCTCCAGGGGGCAAGGGTGCGAGCTGTTAGCTGACATACATGGCGGGGACTGCGGGCATCACTCGTCGTCGCGCACCCTGGTGGGCAAGGCATTCCACAGCGGCTTCTACTGGCCCACGGCGCCCAATGACGCAACTGAGCTGGTGAGATCCTGTGAGGCCTGCCAGTTCCATGCCAGGCAAATCCACCAGCCTGCTCAGGGCCTCCAGACTATCCCACTCTCGTGGCCGTTCGCAGTCTGGCGGCTGGATATCCTGGGCCCGTTCCCCCGAGCACCCGGGGGCTATCCCTACCTCTACGTCGCCATCGACAAGTTCACCAAGTGGGCGGAGGTGGAAGCAGTCCGCACCATCCCCGCCGGCTCCACAGTCAAGTTCATCAAGGGCCTAGTGAGCCGTTTTGGAGTCCCTAATCGCATCATCACCGACAAAGGCTCGCAGTTCACTAGCAATCTCATCAAAGCATACTGTGCTAACCTTGGAACGCAGATATGCTACGCCTCAGTGGCACACCCTAGGCGCAACGGTCAAGCTGAATGCGCTAATGCGGAGGTCCTGAGAGGCCTCAAGACGAGAACCTTCAAGAAGAAGCTCGAGGCCTGCGGCAGGGGTTGGTGCGACAAGCTCCAGTCCGTGCTGTGGTCCATCCGCACCACCGCCACCAAGCCAACGGGCGAGAATCCGTTCTTCCTCGTCTACGGAGCCGAAGCGGTTCTCCCTCACAAGGTCAAACATCACTCCGCACGGGTCTTGGCGTTTGACGAGGCACGCCAGGACGCCACGCGGGAATGGACCTCGTGCTGGGGGAGGAACGCCGCCGCCAAGCCTCGCCCCGAGCGGCAAGGTACCAGCTGGCGCTGCGTTGGTACCACTGCCGCAGCGTTCGCTCCAGGACGCTCGAAGTGGGCGATCTCGTCCTGAGGCGGGTGCTCTCCAGGGAAGGGCTGCATAAGCTCTCACCCATGTGGGAGGGCCCGTTTATGATTGCCCGCATCTCCAGGCCTGGCGCCGCGCGCGTGGTGACGCAGGACGTGATCCCCATCCAGAACGCCTGGAACATCCAGCACCTCCGGAAGTTCTACCCATGAACCAAGGCCCAGTGCATGTGAAGGTCTCCGCTCGTGACACTCTCACGTAATAATGAGTGGGGTTGTACACGCCCCGGAGTCTCCGGAGTGCCACCCTCGGGCCTCGGGGGCTCCCTCCCACGTCCTAGTGGCAGCACTTAGCTTCGCGCTGGTGAGAATACTAGACTAGGTGCCGGACGCGGCTGTTCATTTGCTTTCTGTAGTTGGTTTGCAGCCCCTTTTTATGGAATTTGGAGTTCTGGTGTTCTCTGCCGATTGCTTGGTTGGGTTTCCCCTTCTTTCTCTGTTTCTTCGCTCGTCCTTTGTTTTACGCCAAGGAGCGCGGCAGTTGCCCGACGCTCTCCCTCGCGCGCCTTGTTCAGGGGCTGGGCAGGTGTGTGCGTGCGCTGGGCTAGCCTAAACCACGGACACACCTCGCCAAAGCTCTGTCGCTCCAAAGCTTCGGCTCTCCTAATCTTCGCAAGGCGCCCTCGATTGAGCTCGTGCTTGGCGCACCCTCCTAAGTCTGTGCACCACGGGTACCGCGACATGGTGCGCCAGGCCATGATTAGCCCATGACTGAGGCCTCGCGCAGGGAAGGATAAAGCCCCCGATGGACTACCTAACGAATTCTGCAGTTCTGTGACGACTCCTGAGGTCAACGGCTCCTGAGCCAGCAACAAGGAGGCGTCACCAGGTCCCAGAAGGCGCATCACGAGACATGAAACTACTTCGGGCGCACCAAGCTAAGTTATCCTCCTACGTCTACATGAAACACAAGTGCCACAACACAACACAAGAACAATAAACATAACATAGTGACTTGAAAATCACGAATCATTACACGCCCCCGCAGGGCCCCATGCTTGTTTCTTGAAGTGTAGGGAGAAAGGAAAGGACGAACAAAAGTGGCGCGCGCACCCGCAGGGGCTCGCGAGGGTTGGCCCTCGGCGCCCCACCCCGGACTCAGTTGGAGCTCTCCTCGCACTTCACCGGGGCGTGGCGACGGTGTGACCCGCCACCGTCCTCGAAGCGAGCCCGATGACGTGGCAGCTGGTCATAGTTGTCGCTGCTGGAGCTGTCACCGGAGGAGGCACCACCGCTGCTGGACAAGCCGCGGCCGTCACCGAGGGTGAGCTCGCCCTCGGCGTCGACGCGGCCATCGTCAAGGCAAAGCTCGTCGTCGCCGCTGCTGTCCTCGGGGCGGCACCCAGCGCGGCGACCATCTTCCCGGAATACCCTCACGAAGAGGGTCGCCACGCCGTCGTACTTGAAGTGGAGGGTGAGGGAGTCCTGGATTAGGGGGTCCTCGGGCGTCCAGGCTATGTGACATGGGCTGGACTCATGGGCCATGAAGATACAAGATGAAGGGTGTTCCCCCGTGTCCGGATGGGACTCCCCTTGGCATGGAAGGCAAGCTTGGCGCTCGGATATGAAGATTCCTTTCTCTGTAAACCGACTCTGTACAACCCTAGCCCCCTCCGGTGTCCATATAAACTGGAGGGTTTAGTCCTTAGAGGCAATCATAATCGTACAGGCTAGACATCTAGGGTTTAGCCATTACGATGTCGAGGTAGATCAACTCTTGTAACCCCTATACTCATCAAAGTAAATCAAGTAGGAAGTAGGGTATTACCTCCATCAAGAGGGCCTGAACCTGGGTAAAACATCGTGTCCCTCCCTCCTATTACCTTTGATCCTTAGACGCACAGTTCGGGACCCCCTACCCGAGATCTGCCAGTTTTGACACCGACATTGGTGCTTTCATTGAGAGTTCCTCTGTGTCGTCGATAGAAGGATTGATGGCTCGCCTTGTCATCAATGACAGCATCACTTCTGGAGGAGCCCTAGATTTAGGGCAGACCCTCCGGCTTGGCAGCTTCACCATGGGCGCCCGTTTGGCTGTTAAGCCGAAGGCGGCCCCCCAAGCCGCCAAAAATCATCTCCGCATCGGCCCCGAATACTCCGACAAGATAGATCCAACATACGTAGCATCTTTGAACGAGCTGCTAGATCGCATCGCCACCTTGGGAGTCGCAACTGACTATGATCGGATTGGGCTTAAACCCGATCAGAGAGAAATTAAATCTCCGCTGATCACCCATCTAGTAGCGATTGTGGAGGAACAGGCCAACAATAACTCTTCTCCTACATTGAGAACGAGCTATGTTCAGGTTTCCGAGCTCGGAGGGCCGGACACCCTTGTCCTGCAGGACACTCCCTGTTCCCGAACATTTGATCGGACGTTCAGTCCGAAAACTCACCGGACACTCTGGAGTGCGAGCTGGTGACCTCGGAAATTCATCAAACTCCGGATTCCGCCGTGGGTCAGAGCACGAATTTAAGCCCGCCCACCCACCACAGATAATATTCCCCAAGCAATTCTTGTCCACCGGACATATGCGATCTAATGTATGTGCGGCAGCAGCCTCAGGAAACCGTCCATCACTTTTGGGCCAGATTCCTCCTTCTTAAAAAAAAGATCAAAGATTGCTGCGACGACGACGCGATCTCAGTATTCCGCAACAACTGTACTGATGAGGGAATACTTAATGCCCTCAACTACCGTCGCGTATTGAACTTTGCGGATTTGACACACATAGTACAGAAGTACTGCACAATGGAAAGCGCTTGGAAAACTCAGACAACCCGCTGGGAACCGCATGCCTTTAAGCCATCTCCCCGACGAGCAAAAAAGATGCACCCTCACGGGGCACCTGCCATCGTCCCGTGGACAAGAAAATTAAGCCCTTTACGGGACACAGAACCGTTTTTGAGGAATGGTTCGATAGGCCCTGTCAAATACACATGACGCCGAATACCGAACCAATGCATAGCCTACGCGCATGTTGGATACTCCAGCAAGTGGCCAAGAGCGGCGAGGGTATCCTCACCAACACTACCCCAGAGAAGTAATCTTCAGAGGACGACGATCTCAATGTATTCACGGTCTTCGAGACCTTCTCATCAAATAATCGGCGTAGAAGGGCGCTCCTCGACCTCGCAGAAGTCTGCCAAGTAGCAGTAGTAAACCCTTGGAATGACAGGCGATTACTTTCAACACTGACGACGAACCAAGGTCCCGCTTAGTCCAGGCACCAGCCGCTTTGGTCCTAAACCCAATCGTGGATGGCTTTTGGCTCACTAAAGTGCTAATGGACGGTGGCAGCAGACTAAACCTCATCTATGAGGACACGCTCAATAAAATGCAAATGGACAGGAGTCCCATTGAGCAGAGTAATACAACCTTTCGAGGCATTATACCCAGTCGGGAAGCAAGATGCTCGAGGAAAATCAAACTCGACGTGGTATTCGGCACGCCGGAGAACTATAGGTCCGAAGAGTTACTCTTCCATGTGGAACCTTTCAACAGCGGGTATCACGCCCTGCTGGGGCGAGACGCATTCACACGCTTTCAAGCTATACCCCATTACGGGTATATGAAGCTCAAAATGCCCGGGCCCAACGGAGTTATCACTATCATCAGTGATCCGGACATAGCACTCCGCGCCGAAATAAAACCGCCTCTTTGGCCCTTGACGCACTATCCGAGGCCCTCGCGCCCAAAGAATTGACCACCCTACGTTCCACAGTGGACAGGGACGACGTAATCCTCGATAAGAGACCTAAGTCCACTTCTTTCAAGCCAGCAGACGAAATAGTCAAATTTCAAGTCCACCCGACGGACCCCAAGAAGACAGCTTCCGTTGGGGCGCAGCTGGATCCAATGGTCGATGCCTCATTACGCGCGTTTTTGCGAGAGAATTGGGACATCTTCGCCTGGCACCCTTCGGATATGCCAGGAATCCCACGCCGACTGGCCGAACATAGTGTCAACATATTGAAGGGGTATAAACCAGTCAAGCAAATGCTGCGGCGATTTTCCGAACCCAAACGACAGGCTATGGGAGAGGAACTAGCCAAGCTACTTGAAGCCGGGTTTATCAGAGAGATTAAACATCCGGACTGGCTAGCAAACCTGGTCATGGTTCCAAAGAAGGATAAATCCTGGCGCCTGTATGTCGATTTCAAAGACCTTAATAAGAACTGCCCTAAGGACCCCTTCCCACTACCTCACATCGACCAGATTATCGACGCAACTGCAGGACACGATTCATTGTGTTTCTTTGACGCATACTCCGGATACCATCAAATTAAGATGAAGGAATCCGACCAGGCCGCAACGGCATTCATCACCCCGTATGGGCCCTTCCGTTTCAACACTATGCCTTTCGGGCTCAAGAACGCCGGCGCCACTTACCAGCGCATGATTCAAACATGCCTGGAAAATCAAATCGGCAAGACTGTGGAGGCATATGTCGATGACGTAGTTATCAAAACAAGCATGTTGAATCCTTGGTGGATGACTTACGCCTCACATTCGACAACCTACGAACATATGACATACGACTCAATCCGGAAAAGTGTGTTTTCGGCGTCCCCGCCGGAAAACTGCTTGGGTTCATTGTCTCCAATAGAGGAATCGAAGCAAACCCAGCCAAAATCCGGGCCTTGTCACAATTGGCAACACCAACAGACCTCAAGCAGGTCCAAAAACTAGCCGGGTGCGTGGCAGCTTTGAGCCATTTTATCTCCAGACTAGGAGAAAAGGCATTGCCATTGTATCACATGCTCCAACGCACCGACCACTTCACGTGGACGGATGCTGCCACAGCCGGATTGGAAGAAATAAAAACTCGGTTAGCAAGCAACCCAATCCTGGCCGCACCAAACATCGGCGAGCCAATGTTGCTCTACATATCTGCAACTCACCAGGTGGTGAGTGCGGTGCTCGTCATCGAACGAGAGGGAGATGGACATAAATTCCCACTCCAAAAACCAGTATACTATGTATCGACGGTCCTTACACCGTGCAAATCCAGATACCCACATTATCAAAAGATAGCCTATGCGGTCTTTATGGCATCCCGCAAGCTGCGACACTACTTTCAATAGTGCTCGATCACGGTGGCTTCCGAAGTACCACTCAATGATATTATGAACAACCAGGACGCCACTGGCCGAATTGCCAAATGGGCCATTGAGCTCTTACCATTTGAAATAACATACAAGCCACGCCGAGCCATTAAATATTAGGTGTTGGCTGACTTCGGCGCCGAATGGACAGAAGCCGAACTCCCTAAAGAGTACGGCACATATTCCAACTGGGTGATGCACTTCGACGGCTCCAAAATGCTAGCTGGACTTGGGGCTGGTGTCATCATGACATCCCCCACTGGAGACACAGTCCGCTATGTGCTACAAATATTATACATGGACTCTAACAATGCAGACGAATACGAGGCCCTACTGCACGGTCTCCGGATGGCCGCCTCCATGGGCATACAACGCCTCGAGGTGCGCGGGGACTCCAACCTCGCAATATCCCAGATAAACGGAGAATTCAGCGCAAAGGATCCAAAGATGGCGGCTTACCGCAACGCCGTACTCAAAATATCAGCTCGGTTTGAGGGGCTTGAGTTTCATCACGTGGCTCGAGAGAGTAATCAGGCCGCGGACATCCTTGCTCGCATGGGCGCTAAACGCGATCCCGTCCCACCTAACACCTTTGTGGAAAGGCTCTTCAAGCCATCAGTGGTGTGGCAGGACGAGAGCGGCAACCCTGGTCCGGAGCCGATCACACCCCCAGGTTCCGAACACAGCTCCGATATCATCGGGGGCCCGGACGCCGAAATAACGCCCTCGGCCCATGAAATCATGGCTATAATTGCCCCATGGACTGAACCTTTCCTCACCTACCTTACTAGGAATGAGCCCCCTAACGATCAGACTGAGGCCCGTCGTATCCTTCGACGCTCAAAGGCCTACAAAGTCCATGAAGGAGAACTATACAAGAAAAGTACTACCGAAGTCCTTCAAAGATGTATCTCCGAAGAGGTGGGGCGGAAGCTCTTGGCTGAAATACACGCTAGTCTTGGTGGCCATCATGCCGGGGCTCGGGCCCTTGTAAGTAAAGCCTTCCGTACGGGTTTCTATTGGCCCACGGCCCGAGCAGACGCTCAGGACCTCGTGCAGCGCTGCGTTGGATGCCAGCCTTTTGCCAATCAAAGCCATATGCCGCCCACTGCCCTACGAACAATCCCCATTACTTGGCCTTTTGCGGTCTGGGGGCTAGACATGGTCGGACCCCTTAAAGGGGGAAGCCATAAGAATAAATATTTACTGGTTATGGTCAACAAGTTCACTAAATGGATAGAAGCCAAACCAATCAAAACGGCTGAGGCCAGACCGGTGATAGACTTTATATCCGGTGTCGTACACCATTATGGTGTCCCGCACAGTATTATTACTGACAACGGCTCTAACTTTACGGCCGATGAGGTGAAAACTTGGTGCACTAATTTGGGCATTAAGCTCGATTACGCCTCCGTATACCACCCTCAAACAAATGGTCAGGTCGAACGGGCTAACGGCCTAATAATGAGCGGCATCAAACCCAGACTAGTGCGATCTCTGAAAGAATCAAACAAGCACTGGGTTGAGGAACTCGATTCCGTACTCTGGGGGCTGTGGACCATGCCCAATCGCACGACCAGATATACATCTTTCTTCATGGTGTACGGCATGGAGGCAGTTTTTCCTTGCGACATTATTCATGACTCACCTCGAGTGCGCATGTACGAAGAGAGAGAAGCCGAGCTCGATCGGCAGGACGATCTGGACGGCCTGGAAGAGGCGCGCGATGTCGCGAAGGCCCGTTCCACATTCTATCAACAGCAGGCTCGGCGATATCAAAGCAGGGAAGTACGGGCAAAGACTTATAATTTCGGTGAACTCGTTCTATGCCTACCAGAGAAGAAAAAGGACAAGCTCAAGCCCAAATGGGAGGGTCCCTTCATTATAGATGAAGTTCTCACTGGTGGAGCCCATCGCCTTTGCAATGCTTCGGATAATCGCTTGGAACCAAACACATGGAATGCTGCCCGGCTCCAAAGATTCTATGCCTAAGTCCGCACATGTACCCTTTTCTTTTTCCTCTCTTCCACTTTTTCCTCCTTTTTCATTTTTATGCGACTTCTAGCTTGTGATCGGATAAACCGTACACTTGAGGGGCATACATCTTTAAATGTACATACCCCACAATACCTGGGGGCTTCTTTTCACAGAAGCTTATTTTCATTTTTCGAGCATCAAGCTCACCGTATATATGTGTTGTCCACTCATATATGTCTTTCCTTCGCCATTATATGCACCTTTTATGATTTAAGATTTTGCCAAGCTGGGTTGCCTGGCTCCTGTGCTTATGCCCTACGTTCCCGCTTGTTCGGCAAGGGCATAAAGCTAGCGTTCTCAAGAGAATAAATGGTCGCCGGGCAAAAGACGAATTGCCCTCGTTGCAATACACAACCCCCAGCCTATAACGTACATTGTGATCTTTAGCATCACAACTTCGGCATGCAAACAAAAAACGCATGCTGGCCCAGGGAAAGGAACCCTTAACGGAACTATTCTCCCTGGAAGATGTTTCTTACAATTAAATGTAATATAACATAACTCCCCGAACACAACTTGTCTGTTCAAGCAACTATGACCAGACTGCCTGGTTTCCGAACATACTTTGGTGTTTACCTACGGTATAGTATTCAGAGACACTCCAACCCTCGGGTCTTCGGAGGTCGAAGCAGAAAGTCTGCCATGACAATAGTTTTACAAATTCGGTTGGAGACAAGTTTGTCGATGAAAGTAGATTGCTACTTGGAATCAAAAACTTTTTCTTCCTCTAGACCCTCTAAGAGCTTGTCTAGTTCACAATCCTGTTGTGAATACTTGGCGGCCATCTTCACTTGGTCGTACACCAGGTTGACCGGAATTTCTTGTCCATCGGATCCTCGAGGTCCGACCCGCGCCATATGATTGGGATCAAGTTTGGTGTTCCGTGTTTTTACCATGGCCCGGGCTTCCCGAGCACCTTCTCGGCATGCTGATATCTTCCATAGCACAAAACGGCGCCGATCTCCCTTGAATAAATTGACGAGTTCCTCCATACTTCCTGGAGGAGAATCGGCTGGCCATAAAGCCTTAGCAATGTTCCTCATTGCCTTCCGAGATCGCTCATGCATCTTGGATGGCTCTTGTAGCACGTCGCCTTGAAATCCGGACACCTTTTGTTCGGGCCGCCCTATCAGCACACCTATAGAAATAAACTTGTTACGATTCGCTTTACCGAGCTGTACGAAAATAAGTTAAAAGGCATACTGAATATGGCGCCTCTCAGCTTTCTATTCTCCTTCAAGGCGTCCGCCAGTTAGGCTCGCACGTCCTTCAGCTCTTCACCTAGCTGGGTGTTGGCATCATGTAGCTTGTTCTTCTCATCCCTGGTCCATGTCAGTATACGTTGACCAGCGGCCTCAAGCCTTTCGGCATGTTGTTTGTCCGCCTGCGCGGCCTTTAGTTTCTTTTCTGGCTGATCCGATGATCCTGCCATCGTAAATACAACAGTATTTATTTGAATAAACATTACTGGCACATGATTATATTTTCTGGAAAAAAGGGGACCTTACCAGTCGGTGCCTCCTTGGACTTCTCCAGTTCGACGGTGACATCAGTTAGCTGGGTCCGACACTTTTCCAGCTCCTGAGACAGCATATTGTTCTTCTCCGTGAGTACCTGATTATACAACGATCCTTAAATCAGTTGCTTCAACTGTTTCAAGTCTCGGGGGCTACTGGTATATGATCATTAAATCTACACTGTACGATCTTACCTGCATATCCTTTGAAAGCTGGTAAGTGGCTCTAGCAAGCCCATCTCGAGTAGCTCGGAGGTATGCATCCGTCAAGCTGAAGGCATTGAATGCCGATGGTTTATTGCACTCTTCACTTCGGAGTTGGACGGATACGTTATCTGAATCTTCGGAGAGAGGACAATCCGGCATTGCACCCGTATCAACTCTAGCCCTAGAGGCAGGGTCCAGGGTCGGATTGGTGGACGCATGTCCGACGAGATCTGCGGATATAGTCCAGCGAACGCTCCTCCTGAAATATGGTGCGGTAAGGAACGGTATGATTCCCATGGGGCATATTTAAAACCATACCTCTTTGATGAAGGCCGGGCAGTATCGGCGTCCGCCTTTCTTTTCGAAGACCCACCATGTGTGGGCGACGCCCTCTTAAGGGACGATCCTGATGCAACGTGGCAAGACGAGCGTTGCCCCTTTGAAGCACGAGACAGTGCGGTGGGTGAGGCGCAATGGGCAAACTCTTTTTGAGAAGACACCCTCGAGGTACTTACGTGGGAAGAAGGGATAAGGCCGGGGTAATCGGCTACAATGGCCACTTCTGTGCCATCGTAGCTCGCCTGATAGAAGACCCCCTCCTTAAGCTCCACAAATATATCTGGATCCTCCTCAAATCCGGGATCCAGGTCCCAAACATGATCCTCTGGCTGCGGAGCAGGGCTATAAATCCCCGCGACGGCTTTCCTCCATTCCTGTTAAAGATAGTCGGATTAAAGTTCGGATAAGTATGACTCAGGAAGGAGATTGAGTAAAGTTACGAAGCAAAAGCTCACCCAGCTGGGAGGACTGTACATGGAAAAGCCTTCTCAACATTTAAGGCGAGCGAACTCTTCTTTCTCCCCTTTATAAAGATCAGCCAACATGGCGGCCAGGGCCGCGAAGTTGTCTGGACCCTTGCGCCCGTAGCAAGATGTGTCATCCTCCCCGTTGTAGTTCCACATGGGGAGTCCTCTGGATTGAAGTGGTCGAACACCTCGCGTTATGGAAATTGCCATGACCTCAATTATGGACAGTCCAGATCGGGCGAGTATCTTTATTTTGTCCATTAACTCCTTAACCTCCGCACTATCTTCTTCCTCAAGGCTCCGGGGGCGCCAGCTGTGGCGTTTCTTTAATGGAGCATTAGAAAATTCGGGTAGGCCTCGTTGGATTGGGTCTGAGAGAACGACATCTTCAATATAAAACCACTCCGAGGGCCACTCTTTGGATGCCTTCTTCGGAGTGCCGGACAGGTATCCTGTCCCAGCTATGCACCACACTTCGGCGCCGCCCACCTCGAATATGGATCCCTTTTGGGAGCGAGGGACGAGGCAGAAAAGTTTCCTCCATAACTCGAAATGGGCCTCGCAGCCTAGGAACAACTCGCAAAGAGCGACGAAGCCCGCGATGTGTAGAATGGAGCCCGGCGTGAGATTGTGCAGTGGGAGGCCATAGTACTCTAGGAGACCTCGGAGGAAAGGATGGATTGGAAATCCAACGCCTCTTAATAGGAAGGAAACGAAGCACACTCGCTCCCCCTCGGTAGGATTGGGGAAGTTTTCCGCTAGGGCTTCGCCGTTGATGGAAGCCAATCCCGCCCGAACGGGGTCTAGATCCACGAGGGGGAGATATCCCTGCATCTTGAGCTTGGTCAGTTGAGCGTGGCATACTAAGCAGCTCTCCCAATCGCCTTTTCAGGGCCATGGGGTGGGAGGAGGAACTGGGGACGCTAGCCATGTTTGTGTGGTTTCTTGTGGCAAGCTCTAAGGATTTTCCGCCTGGTGTGGAATGGCATCTGAGATTCAATCTCCTTAAATAGAGGCCTTCCCGACATAGCCCCGGGTGTTATGTGTAAAAATGCTTGGGCCCCTCGTATTCGTTTGACACGTGGAAGCCGGGGCAACGATGGCGCAGAAGCCGAAGGGTATAACATTTATGTAAAGCTGAGTTGTTCGAAGAATTCACCATACCAAGACCGAAGATGTAAAAGCCGAATATAGTCCTTTGGTTCAGATCCTTTGAAGTACTCGAAGGAGGAACCCGCCTTGCAATGCCGAAGACAATGTGCGCGCCGGACACATTGTCATTGAAGACTGGTTCGGGGGCTAGTGAGGGAGTCCTGGATTAGGGGGTCCTTGGGCGTCCAGGCTATGTGACATGGGCCAGACTCATGGGCCGTGAAGATACAAGATGAAGGGCGTTCCCCCATGTCCGGATGGGACTCCCCTTGGCGTGGAAGGCAAGCTTGGCGCTCGGATATGAAGAGTCCTTTCACTGTAAACTGACTCTGTACAACCCTAGCCCCCTCCGGTGTCTATATAACTTGAGGGTTTAGTCCGTAGAGGCAATCATAATCATACATGCTAGACATCTAGGGTTTAGCCATTACGATCTCGATGTAGATCAACTCTTGTAATCCCTATACTCATCAAAGTCAATCAAGCAGGAAGTAGGGTATTACCTGCATCAAGAGGGCCCGAACCTGGGTAAAACATTGTGTCCCTGCCTCCGGTTACCTTTGATCCTTAGATGCACAGTTCGGGACCCCCTACCCGAGATCTACTGGTTTTGACACCGACAGAGGGTGCACCTCCTGCTCAGGCCGCGCGCGGGCGAATGTCTGCCAGCCGCGGGCCAGGACCGCATTGCCCGTGGTGGAAACCTCCTCCGTGACCCACGAGGACTTGCTGCAGCAGCCATCGGCTTGTAGCCAGAGGCCGTCGAGACCTGCGAATGGCAGCTTGCTGGCAAAGGAGCGCGAGAGCTGGAGCCAAGTGTCGGCCGACTGCTCCGACCACACAACGAACTCCGGAAGCACCTCCGCCGAATGGAAGCGTGACCGAGGAGGCCGGGCAACCACGTCGCGCCCCCCCTTGGCGCATGGGCTGCTCCGCCCAAAGCGTACCCCGCCGCAAGAGGAGGCGCCGATGCGGCCGCCAAGGATGATGCCGGGCCCTGAAGGACTACGTCCGTGCCCCCGAGGGGCCACAACAGGAGTCACAGCATGCTTACGGGGGCGGCCGCGCTCCCTCTTGGGCGGTGGTGAGCCGGGCCCCTCCTGGCGAGCCTTCCCTTTCTCTGCGGCCGAAAGCCTCTTCATTGGAGCCATGCGTGCTGTGGCAAGACGGCAAGGAAGAAGAAGGAGCACGCGGCAAGAAGGAGGAGGTGAGCAACGGGGGCTCCGCCCCTCCCCCATTTATAGCCAGAAGGAAGCCAACCGTCAGCCTCCATGATTGAAGGTAATGATGGTTTCTTTCTGCACGCAACAGGGACTCGTCTAGTCGAACGGTTGCCGAGGCTGCGTGGGGAAGCAGAAATGCCCACGTCCTATCAATCGCCATGCATCGACCAGGGCCGCATGCGGTTGGGGCCCGCGGCGCTCCGCACTTGCCCCTTGGCTTCGCCTCGAAGCCAAGTCTGGGTGCGCCTTGGGCCCGGGGGCTACTGTCGGTGTCCTGGGAACGGGGGTCCCTAGACTTACCTGCCTGCGGCCCACTACGTGGCCCCACCAACGGCCTGTTACGGCCCAAGATCGACAGCAGCAACTCAAGACCCTCGCGAGGGGCCAAGCCTCGCGAGGCGGACAACACCAAGACCTCCCCAGGGGCAGCCTCACTAGGCTCGCTCCCGAGGAGCAGAAACATCTATGCAAGGAGCACCTCGCGAGGTTCACATGACGTGAGCCATGACGACCAAGGCCAGGCGGGCGCAGTGTAGCAGTTTCCCCTTTGGTGCCAAGGGGGCAAGCGCAGGCGCGGGGTCTCGAGGCATCAGGACAAGGTTTCCATATCGGTGCAACAAGACCAAGACCAGCAGGACGACAGGACGGAGGTCATCGTGGAGCCCAGGGCGGCGTCACCACCAGAGCCTTTGGCAGGCGAAGACTACTTTTGTCAGGATAGCTTGTACTAGTTGACCACCTTCAAATCTGGCCGTTGTGGGATCCCTTCCCGCCTAATATTTGGGAAGAGGACCAGGGCCTCTATAAATAGGACTAGCCACCGCCATAGCAAGGGAGAGAGATCCGGACCGGCACCAGCTCATTGCGCCCAAGAACACCTCTCCTCCTGAGGTTGTTCGTCCCTTGTACTAGTTCATCCTGAGCCCGCGAGGCAATCCACCACCGCACACTGGACTAGGGTATTACACCACAACGGTGGCCCGAACCAGTATAAACCCTCGTGTCTCTTGTTCCTTGAGTTCGTCGAGCTAGGCCGTGGATCGTTGAGTGAGCGAGCTAGGGAGAGAAAGATTTCTTCGTGCGCACCCCAGTGTTCGAACCTCAAGGGTTTGCCGGAACCCGAAATCTGACAAACACCTTTAAGAAAACTAAGAAGATGAAGGATGACAAAACTTAGATCCTTGCTTTATGCCTAGCTAAGGGCGTAAAACTATAGCGCTTGTTGGGAGGCAACCCAATGAATAAAATTTATTTTTGCTTTTTGCTTTCTGTTTTTGTGTGTTTGCACAATTATGCTACTTGTGTGATTGTCTTTTTTGTGTTTTAATTAGTGTTTGTGCCAAGTAAAGCCTTTAGGATCTTCTTGGGTGATAGTTGTTTGATCTTGCTGAAAAACAGAAACTTATGCACTCACGAAAATAATTTTCATAAATCATAGAAAAGTGCTTTTGCCCTGATTCTTCTTGAAGAAGATTAATATAAAAATTACCCTGGTCGTCCTAATTTTTTAGAATTTTTGGAGTTACAGAAGTATTCGAATAGTCAGATTGCTACAGACTGTTCTGTTTTGACAGATTTTGTTTTCTTTGTGTTGTGTGCTTATTTTGATGGCTCTATGGTTTTCTTTGATGAGTTTTTGCCATAGAAAAGTTGGAAGACAGTAGATATAATACAAAAATAAAATATGAATTGGTTTGATACAGTACTAATAGTAGTGGTTTGCTTTCTAATACTAACGGATCTCACAAAGGTTTTTGTTGAGTTTTGTGTGATTGAAGTTTTCATGTTTTGGCTTATCTTACGATGGATGAAGGAAGGATAGAAGAGCCTAAGCTTGGGGATGCCCAGGCATCCCAAGCTATTATCCAAAGCTGAGCAACCAACTAAGCTTGGGGATACCCCCGAGTGGCATCCCCTCTTTCTTCCAACGACCATCGGTATTTTACTCGAAGCTATATTTTTATTCGTCACATAATATGTGTTTTGCTTGGAGCGTCTTGTATGATATGAGTCTTTGCTTGTTTTATTTTTTGTTTTAAGTCATCAATCCTTGCTGGACACACTTATTTGAGAGAGCCAAAATTATGTCATGACTTGTTAGAATTGCGCTTTATGCTTCACTTAAATTTTATGAGCTATGGACTTGCTCTAGTGCTTCACTTATATCTTTTGAGCACGAAGTGCTTAGTATTTTTGAAGAAATGCTCTCTTGCTTCACTTGGATTTGTTTGAGAGTTAGTAAAATTTTCAAGAAATCCTCTCTTGCTTCACTTAAATTATTTTGAGAGAAAGAAATTTTTATGCTCATGATCTTCACTTATATTTGTTTGAGCTTATGAAAAGCAACACATGAAAATTAGTCCCAAAGTGATAGATATCCAAGAAGGATATAATAAAAACTTTCATGAAGATCATTGGACAAAATAAACTTGATTCTTAGTAATAGTTTTGAGATATGATGATGTGATATGTGAGTTGTGTTGATGAGTAATTATGCTTTAGTAAGAATATTGGTGTTAAGGTTTGTGATTGCCTATGCAAGCCCGAAAGCCAATAGTCATGCAATGAAATTATATCCTACTTGTGGTGCATTATTTGGTGTTAATTATGCTTAATGCTTGCTTATGAGATTATATGTTTCTTGGTTGGTCTCTTCTCAATCTTTTGCTAGCCTTCATTTTGCACCAAGTATGATCTCTACTATAAACCAGTTTTGCCACATGAGTCCACTATATCTACCTATATGAGGTATTCTTTTGCCGTTCTAAGAAAATTTGCATGTGCCATCTCTAATTTTCAAAATAAACTTCTCTTTTGTGTGTTCGTTTCGCTCACAGAGCGGTGAGGGGTGGCTAATATTTCCCATGCTGGATGTGTTATTCTCACGATGAGTGTTTATTGACTTGTCATTGCACGAGAGTAAGGTAAAGGTTTTAAGGATACGCAGTCCCAAAATGCAAAAATGAATTTTCTTTATGTTGTCAAATAATAAATTCCTTGGAAAGTGTTTGTATGGAGGGCAACCGTGGATCCGGCTAGCCATGGAAAGTGAAAGTATGGTGGAAAAAGGAAAAAACTTTATTTTATGTTTGGGAACCGCCTATGATATATCTAGCATGGAAAGTGTTGGGATCTCTAGGTCGTTTTCGTTGGTGGGATGGATACACCTCCCAAAATGTTTTTATCTCTAATTTTTTGCTTTGAGCTCTGGCACCTCTACAAATCCCTACTTCCCTCTGTGAAGGGCCTTTCTTTTACTTTATGCAATTTTTATTTTTGAATTTGAGTCTCCTGCTTCTCTTATAAAAGCACCAACTAGGAGGCAATATGATCGTACTTAAGTATTGGGTGTAGCTAATATTCAAGTGTGTTTCATGAATGGATCAATTGTTGAGCATGATGGGCTAGGGATAACTTATCTTAGTGTTGATATTTAGAAAGACATGGTTGCTTGTTGATATGCTTGAGTATCTAAATAATTATGTCAAAACTAGACTATTGCTTTGAATCACATAAAAGTCCAAATGTCCATGCTATAAAGAAAGAATATGATATGACATGTTAGGCAGCATTCCACATAAAAAATTATGTTTTTATCACTTACCTACTCGAGGACGAGTAGGAGTTAAGCTTGGGGATGCTGATACGTCTCCAACGTATCTATAATTTTTGATTGTTCCATGCTGTTATATTATCAATCTTGGATGCTTTATAATCATTTTATTGTCGTTCTATATCTTTTTTGGTACTAACCTATTGACATAGTGCCAAGTGCCAGTTGCTGTGTTCTGCATGTTTTTTACATCGCAGGAAATCAATATCAGAAGGAGTCCAAATGCCACGAAACTTTGTGAAGATTGTTTATGGACCAGAAGACACGTAATGGGCCCTAGCTGTGCTTGGGGGTGCTCCGAGGATAGCACAACCCACCAGGGCGCGCCAGGAGGCCCAGGCGCCCCTGGTGGATTGTGCCCACCTCGGGTGCCCCCCGGACCGCCTCTTTGCTCTATTAATACCCCAATATTCTAGAAACCCTAGGGGAGTCGACAAAATATTCATCCAGCTGTCGCAGAGTCCAGAACCATCACATCCAATCTAGACACCATCTCAGATGGGGTTCACCACCTCCACTGGTGCCTCTCCGATGATGCGTGAGTAGTTCTTTGTAGACCTTCGGGTCCGTAGTTAGTAGCTAGATGGCTTCATCTCTCTCTCTCTGAATTCTCAATACAATGGTCTCTTAGAGATCCGTATGATGTAACTCTTTTGCGGTGTATTTGTTGGGATCTGATGAACTTTGAGTTTATGATCAGTTATATCTTTTTATATCCATGAAAGTTATTTGAGTTTCTTTGGTCTCTTATATACATGATTGCTTATAGCCTCGTATTTCTTCTCCGATATTTGGGTTTTGTTTGGCCAACTTGATCTATTTATCTTGCAATAGGAAGAGGTGCTTTGTAGTGGGTTCGATCTTACGGTGCTTGATCCCAGTGACAGAAGGGGAAACGACACGTATGTATCGTTGCTACTAATTATGGATAAAATGATGGGGTCTATCTCTACATAGATAGATCTTGTCTACATCATGTCATCGTTCTTTTTGCATTACTCCATTTTTCCATGAACTTAATACACTAGATGCATGCTGGATAGCGGTCGATGTGTGGAGTAATAGTAGTAGATGTAGGCAGGAGTCGGTCTACTAATCTTGGACGTGATGCCTATATAATGATCATTGCCTGGATATCGTCATGATTATTTGAAGTTCTATCAATTGCCCAACAGTAATTTGTTTACCCACCGTTTGCTATTTTTCTCGAGAGAAGACACTAGTGAATCTATGGCCCCCGGGTCTTCTTTCTCATATATTTGCCTTTGCGGTCTACTTTTCTCTTGCATTTATTTTCAGATCTATTAAACCAAAAATACAAAAATACCTTGCTGCGTTTTATTTCTATTTATTTTGTTTGGCGTTCGATCTATCAATCTACTACAAATTATCTCACATCCGTTTGCCTATCTTGAGGCGTCGTACCCCGGATGGGATTGACAACCCCTTTAACACGTCGGGTTGCGATGATTTGTTATCTGTGTGCAGGGGATGTTTACGTTGTGTTGCTTGGTTCTCCTACTGGTTCGATAACCTTGGTTTCATATCTGAGGGAAATACCTACCACTGCTATGCTACATCATCCCTTCCACTTTGCGGAAATACCGGCGTAGCTTCAAGCGACATCACATGCATGTGTGCGTACGTGTGGGTGTTCGTGAGTGCATGTGTACGTGTCAGTGTTGCACGCCTGCATGCGTGCGTGTGTTCCTTATGTGTACGTGTCAGTGTTGCACGCCTGCATGCATGCGTCTGTTTGTGCGAGTGTTGTGTGCATGCATGTGTACGTGTGGGGTGAGGCTACACGTCAGTCGGCTGACTTTTTCATCTCTGGTCATTCGATTTCCTAGCCGTTGGATACGAAATCAAGGGTCTGCAGTTTATCTTCAACCTCCACCCCCCTGAGCCGCCAGCCACCATCGGCCGAACCGCCGGCCCCCACCGCCATGTCGCCCCGCCAGCCCCGAAACCACTCCCCACCACCGGTCCGCCGCCGCCCCGGCCATCCCTCTAGCCCCCCCCCCCCTGCGCCGAGATTTTTCTCCGGCGATCCCCATGCCACCGCCCAATCACCGCGCCCCCACCGCCAGCGACTGCCAACCATAGGTCTCACGACATTGAATCCCCACCGACCACTAATTTATTACCATTTTTGTCTTTCATATGCGCGCTGACGGGTGGGCCCTATGGTAATGTGCGCTGCTGAATGTCGACCGTTTGACTGGTCAATTGATCGTGTCATCAACAAATTACAGAGCTGTATGGTGAGCCAGTGACCGTATGATCACCCTTAATTTTATTTTATTAACACAGTACAGACTCAAACTACAATTTCTTTCTTTCATATACGCGATGACAGGTGGGCCCCATGGTTACGCGCCCCGATGGTGCAACACTTGTTGCACCACGTGGAACATTTGACTGGTCAATTGATTGTGTCGTCAACAAAATACGGAGTTGTATGGGTGAGCCAGTGACCGTATAATCACGACATGTATTTTTTTTAACACGGTACAGATGCAAGCGCTCATATATACGCGCAAGCACACATCGCTATAAGCACACACACGCAGACCCTACCCCTATGAGCACCTTCGAGAGAGTGAGTCAGCATATGATCTTGAGATTTTACGAAGTCACCATAGGTGCCTTGTAGTCGAGTGGAACGTCTCCTCCCATTGAACGCACATCGCCGGAAAATACTGAAATTGACCCAGGATAAACGCGAGCACCAGGACTTTAACCCTGGTGGGCTCGGGAAACCACTGTCCTCCTAACCATCCAACCACAGGTTGGTTAGCACCACAAAATGTATGTGGTGACCGTGATGAGCTTATTCTGAAGTCCAGTGACCATATCATGTTTTCGCTTCAAATACAATGACCGTAAGTGTCGTCAACAAAATACGGAGCACACATCAAATACATTGTACGTCAGTGTCATCAACAAAATACGGAGACGTATCATGAGCTAGATACCGTATGATCACCACGAGAATGTATACGGTGACCGTAATGCGCATATTCTGAAGTCCAGTGACCGTATAGTACTTTCGCTTGAAATACAGTGGCCGTCACGCGTGAATGTGTCGGGGGCATGCATACTTTAGAGGGCCGAGAGATAGTTTGTGTGTGTACGTGAAAGTGGTGTAGAAAGAGGGGGTGTCCGATGGAGACAAGGAGAGATATGCCCTTCGTTTCTCTTTCTCGTGACTAATATTTTAGGAGAAAATATAAACATTCACAATGCAGAACAAATATTTTTGGATGCACCATGCAATTAACTTTCATGTATAACATTGTACTATTGTATATGCTTATTTTCTTAGTGGCCGATTGCGTGTGTGGTGTGGTGGGCACATCATTTCCAGTTGGGGTGGGCACATCATTTCTAGTTGTGGTGGATTAACATGAGGACTCATGGGTTGGTTCCATCCTGCGCCACATAGGTTGGACCGAGATGCACTATACGAAGACCCATGTGGAGGACTCAGCGTACAAGACGAAGCTACCAGAGTCGTGGAGGACTCTATCCCCACTGGTGATAAGCTGACTATATATTATTTGTAACCCTAGGCCCCGAGTATGTTATACAAGCCTGGGGGCTAGTTCGTCGATAGTGTACACACACGCACAATGCCTGGTATTCACGTGTACTTTGTACACACCCCTATCACTAATATACAGTACCAGGAATAGGCTTTTTCCTCAACTGCAAGGGTCCGGACTTGGGTAAAACTTTGCCTCGTATTACCATCTAGCCTAACAGTCAGGGATATCCTACCGAATGATCTGATGGAATCATATCTACCAACTACTAAGAGAGAGGTGTGTCTGTGGGGGGGCATTGTGTGCGAGAGAGGCCTAAAGATAATGTGCGTGTGGGAGACACGTAGGCACATATATGTGCGTATAGAGGGCTAGTAGAGACCGTGCGTGTGTATATATGCATGTGAGAGAAATAGTGTTTTCCAACTGAGATTAGTGAAAACAGTGGTACATAGTAGTCAGAAAGAGAGAGGGAGATATAGAGAGAGTGTGTGCGTGAGACACCCCGACACCCCGGGAGAGATTGTGAGCATGTGTGAAATAGAAATGCCGATGTATATAAAGTGTGTGCACTTATGCGTTAGATAGGGAGATATATAGCGCGTGTGTGAGAACAGGCCGAGGCATAGTGCATCTACGTGTAAAAGGCGGTTCTATGCATTAAATTAAAATATAAATGGCATTATTATTTTTGGATGAGATAATGAATTTTGCAATTTGCGTATGAACGAAAATCGGTCTATCAGACACCCATACTCTATTGAATTCTAGTATGTGCATGTGTTTATTTCATATTATCGATCCATAGAGTGAGAGCGGTTTGAAATACATGCCATGCATTGCTTTTGCAATTCATATATAAACATTAATTAGTGCACTCCATGTTGTTAGTGTGAAGCACTTTATACATTTGTCACTTACATGGATACATTCCAAATTGCTAGCTACGAAATAGAATACATGTTGAATTCAACATAAAGGGGGTTTCGAAGATTCGAATTCATAGGAAGTGCATTCATCTATTTGAATCTGAGATAATTGCATTTGTAAATCAGATCTAAAAGGGGCACCAATCTTTGTTGTGCGTTTGAACATGCAATATATTCATACGCATGTCTAACTATTTTTTTGCAACCAAGGAGATTATATCTGGAACCATGTATGAACTAAGGTAAGTTGCATATTTTTTAATATATACTCGTGTACAATGTATATCCAAATTGTCGGTGTACAAAAGTAGGGGTTCTCCCTTTGTACCCCTTTACTTGTGCACAGACAGTCGGAGCCGCGCGCCGCAGCCACACTTGGCAAGGCCGGGGAGGTGAACCGAGGTAAAGCCCTGAAGTGAAGCAACGCCAAGGCCAAGACATAGAGAGCAAAGGGACGAAGCAGGTTCCCCCGGCAAGGTCCTTGCCGGGGCAGCCTCTGCGGCCCCGGCAAGACCCTTGCCGGGGCAGCCCGCCCCAACACCAATGGAGCGAGCCACCCTCGAGCCCGCGGTTCCCAACACCATCAACTGCGTTGGACCAGGGCGAGGGAGGCACCTCCATGGTGGTAGGCAGATCTTTGTGAAGACAAGGAACAAATACACTCTCGATCAGAAGAGTAATATACGACGAACCTCGGCAAGATCCTTGCCGAGGGAATCCACAAGACCCCCGGCAAGATCCTTGCCGGGGACGACCACGACGCCACGGCAAGACCCTTGCCGGAACCCCGCAAGGCCCATGCCAGGAGCATCCGCAGGGCCACGGCCAGGCCCGCACGCTGCCAAGATTCCCACCGCCAATCCAATGCAACTGCCAGCCCACCAGCCGGGCCGGCACCTGTGTGTCATCAAAGGGCTCCCTCGCCAACTCATCACATGCTTACGTGGTGCATGCAGATCTTCTTGAAGGCTCCACCACCGCGCCACCTCAGCTGCTTGCCTGCCTACATGGCACCGCATGCACTGCTGGCCAAGGCGCATGTCGAAGCGAGGAGGAGCGGCAACGGACGGGACGGGCCTCACCCCCGTCCCCCAATAAAGCGAGGGGACACCTAAGCTGCGCATTAAATGCGCTTTGTCCCGTAATGGCTAGCGATAAGCTTAGCCACAGTACCTCGATGCCACCTCCTGGTGCCACTGTGGCGATCCCTTTGCCTATAAAAGGAGACCCAAGGCATCCAGGAGAAGGATTCGGACTTTTGGACAAGTTACGCCCCCTGTAACTAGTTCGAGCCCCTCAAGAACACAGATATACAACCACCAAAGCAGGACTAGGGTATTACGCATCTCTGCGGCCTGAACCTGGGTAAACGACCCAAGTGTTTGCACTGACTGTTGACCCTGCTCTCCTCACCACTCCAGCGCCCCGCAACCGTAGAAGGGATCCCCTTTGATCCCATAGGTGTCGTTTCACACCGACATCTTTGGCGCACCAGGTAGGGGGCACGGAATAGTGAGCATCTGGTTCCACAGCCAGCAACGCAATTCTTCATCGCCATGGCTCCCAAGAAGAAGGCGACCACGGCGGTCGGCTCGTCCAGAGCCAAGCGGACCGATCCGGTGCGAGCGAGCAGCGGACCGGTCGCGGACAGAACCCAGGCTGCAGCCCGTGAGCATCAGCATCGCCCTGGCGAACATAGCCTGGCGAGCGCCGTCGTTCGTACGCCGAATGACGAGCCGCGCGCCGCTAGATCCCAAGGGGGGCCGGGCCCCACGCAGGCGGCGCGGGGCCCTCTAGAAGCGTTGCTGTGCCACCCACAGGCGGCGCAGCGACCCCCAAGATGCCTGTCCCGGCGCCCACAGCGCGCTCTTCCCGCGGTGCGTGCGATGAGCAGCATCACCATGCTGACGACCCTGGACGCCATCGTGGAAAGAGCCCTGTGCTTCATCCACAAGACGAAGGGGGCCTGCGTACCCGCCGAAGCGGTGGCGAAAGTGGCACGCAGCCGCTGGGCCGTGACGGAGCTCCTTCTAACGCAGTTAGAAGTCGGAGCGCCCCACGATCCACGCAGCTTTCGCCACCACCCACACCAGCAGAAGCTTTGGCGCACGCGCAGCTGCTCCTCGATTTCCCTCCTGCTGTGGAGAAGCTTGATGAATGGAGAGCCACCATCCGGAGCCTCGTTGCCATCACCAACAAAGACGATCTGCGACCGACGGGGCCCTCGGGTCGGCGCTCCGTCGAGCCACCGCATGCCAGTGGAGGAAGGATCGGGGGCGCTGCGGCCACGGTACAGTCTCCTCCTCCACGCCAACCGCCGCGAGCGTCAGCCCGTCATGACAACGCTTGTGATACTATCTCCATAGCGTCGTCTGACCCGCGGACCCGCCATGACCAGCGCCAAGTTCTTCGAGAGCGAGCTCACGAAGACGCTCGACCAACTATCAAGCACCGGCGCGACACACGCCACCAGTCGGACAAGCGGGCAGGGCCCGCTATGGAACACCCAGTTCCGGGGGGCTCCGGCGACCAGCCTTACGAGGTAGGTTGCCCGGCCTTCACCCGTGAGCTGTGGCGCTTCCAATGACCGTCCCACCGCATGTTCAAACCCGACGTCGGTGAGAAGTACAATGGCAAGACCCATCCGTCGGAGTTCCTCAACATCAAAACCGACTCTAATGACGGAGACACCGCCGCCCCGACAAAGAAGGGCCGACGTCGCAACAAGAAACGCAAGGGCAAGACCGTACTTGCCGTCGAGGAATCCGGCGACACCGGTGCCACCAAGAAGGCCAAGGCAGACGACCCCAGCAAGGAGATTGCCGGATGCACCGCCTGCCGGGCCTTGGCGGCTGCCGATAAGCAAGGGGGCTCCGACAAGCGGTATTGCAAGATCCACCGCACAAAGGCCACGACCTCCAGAACTGCCGACAAGTCGAGCTGCTTGCCGAGAAGCGGAAGGCTGAGTATGAAAGGCGGGACAAGGAGAAGGGTCAGGATGGTGCCGGAGGGTCCGACAAGAAGCGTGGCGGCAAAGGGGGTCGCCGCAGCAAGGATAGCCAACAAGAGAGGCCCGCTCGGGGCCGCGACAAGAAATAAGAAGATGATGATCATGACGAGGATGACGAGTCTGGTGAGCAAGAGTTCCAGAAGGCTACAGAGGCCATGTGCGTCGACGGTGGCGCCTAGCTGCATACTTCTCACCGCCAGCTCAAATAGTGGGCGCGTGAGATTACAGCAGCAGAGCCCTCGTTCGACGCCCAGAGGCCCCTGAGATGGTCCAGCACGCCCCTCATCTTTGACGCCGAGGACCACCCTGACCGCACAACTGCGGTCGGGTGTTTGCCGTTGTTGGTCTCACCAACAATACGCAACCTCAAGGTGAACAAGATGCTGGTTGACGGTGGGGCCGGTCTGAATTTGATCTCACCTGTCGTGATCAAGAGGCTGCAAATTTTTGATGGAGACCTCGAAGAAACAGGCACGTTTCAAGGGGTCAACCCGGGAAGGAGCCAGCCAAAAGGAAAGATCACATTGCCTGTGACGTTTGGAAGTGAGCTGAACTATAGGACGGAGAGGATTGTTTTTTATGTGGCCGAGATCCCCTTGCCCTACAACGGGATTCTCGGTCGCCCGGCACTTGCCAAGTTCATGGCGGCTTCTCACTACGCCTACAACACGTTGAAGATGCCCGGGCCGATGAACATCATCACAGTCCCCTCCGACAAAAAAGATGCGCTGATCTGCGCTGACCTACTCTACCGGGAAGCAGTAGCAGCAACTGCCGCTAAGGTACTTGCTCCCGCCGCTGAAGCCCCGGGAGGGAAGAAGAGGACTGGCAAGACCTCTCGCGCCCACTCCGGCAAGCACACCTCTTCGGAGTGTTGTGCTACCATCGAGGACGTGCCAGAGAGCTCCACCGGCAAGAGCAAGAAATCCAGAGCTACGCCGCCAGAGACCAAGAAGGTGCCCGTCAAATAGGACGGCACGGGGGGAGCTTTTACCATAAGCTCCACCCTCAACAGCAAATAGGAAAGCGAGCTCGTCACTTTCCTGCGAGCGAATGTCGATGTGTTTGCGTGGCAAGCCTCCGACATCCCCGGCGTTCCCAGGGAAGTGATTGAGCACCATCTTGATGTCTGTCCCCATGCACGGCCCGTCAAGCAAAAGCTCAGGAACCAAGCTCTAGAGAGACAAGAATTCATCACAGAGGAAATCAGAAAGTTAGAAGCAGCAGGACTGGTGAGAGGAGTGCTCCATCCGACGTGGTTGGCCAACCCGGTAGTGGTGCGCAAGGCAAATGGGAAGTGGAGGCTGTGTATCGATTACACAGATATTAATAAGGCTTGTCCCAAGGACCCCTTCCCGTTGCCACGCATCGACCAGATTGTTGACTCCACGATCGGGTGTGATTTGTTATCATTCCTCGACGCCTACTCAGGGTACCACCAGATCTTCATGACAAAACAAGACGAGGAAAAGACAACATTCATCACCCCATGTGGTACGTATTGCTTTTTACGGATGCCTTTCGGGTTGAAGAGTGCTGGCTCCACCTTTGCAAGAGCAGTCCAAATTGGTTTTGAGCCCCAGCTACATAGAAATATGGAAGCTTATATGGATGACATAGTGGTCAAAATCAAGGACAAAGCAACACTTGTACAAGATCTGGAGGAGACGTTTGCAAACCTGCGCAAGATCAACCTCAAGCTGAACCCTAAGAAGTGTGTTTTCGGTGTCCCTTCCGGCAAGCTTCTCGGGTTCTTTGTGTCACAGCGCGGGATTGAGGCGAACCCAGATAAGATCAAGGCCATTGAGCAGATTGAGGCACCCAAGCGGATCAAGGACGTGCGTCGGCTCGCTGGCTGCGTTGCCGCCATGAGTAGATTCATCTCCAAGTCCGCGGAGCGTGCCCTTCCCTTTTTCAAGGTCTTGAAGAAGGCAGGCCCAATGGAGTGGACCCCGGAGGCCGAAGCAGCGCTGCAAGATTTGAAGAAATACCTCTCCTCTACCCCAGTACTGGTTGCGCCTAAACCGCAAGAGCCGTTGCTGCTGTACCTAGCGGGAACGAACCAAGTGGTTAGTGCGGCACTAGTGGCGCAGAGGGAGATCGACGAAGAAGAAGCAGCAGCAGCAGAGTCAACGGATAGCAAATCAGAACCCTCCCCGGCAGGGCTCGGTCCCGGCAGGGCTGAGTCCCCGGCAGAGGCTGACGCTAGAACGACAGGGCTCACGCGGCTAGGTGAAGTAGCACTGAAGAAGAAGATGGTGCAGCACCCAGTCTACTTCGTCAGCTCCCTCTTCAGGGGGCTAGGTCGAGGTACTCAGGTGTGCAGAAGCTGCTCTTCGACCTCCTTATGGACTCGAGGAAGCTTCGCCATTACTTCCAGGTGCACGAGATCACCGTGGTCACCCGCCTCCCGTTGCAACGGATACTGCATAACCCAGATGCAATGGGGAGGATCATGGAATGGGCCCTGGAGCTGTCGAGTTTCGGTTTGAAGTTCGAAAGCACCTCGACGATTCAGAGCAGAGTCTTGGCGGAGTTTGTTGCAGAATGGACCTCGACGCCCGACGAAGAGGTATAGGAGACCACTCTCCCCGGCAAGGAAACAAACCGCAGCTGAATCATGTACTTTGATGGGGCCTTTTCACTGCAAGGCGCCGGTGCTGGCGTACTGCTTGTTGCGCCCACCGGAGAGCACCTCAAGTACGTTATCCAGATGCACTTTCCCTGGGAGATGTCAACCAACAACACCGCCGAGTACAAGGGTTTGCTTGCCGGTCTTAGGACCGCGGCAGACCTTGGGGTCAGAAAGCTCATCGTTAGGGGCGATTCACAGCTCGTCGTCAGGCAGGTCAACAAAGATTACCAAAGTCCGTTGATGGAGGCTTACGTTGATGAAGTGAGGAAACTGGAGGAGCGCTTTGACAGTACCCAAGCAGAGCATGTCCCAAGGGCGGAGAACGACATTGCCGACTACTTGTCAAAGCATGCTGCCCTCAAGTTACATGTGGAACCAGGTACTTTTGTGCTTCAGTTAACACAACCATCCGTCAAACCATCGACTGGGCTGAACAAGCGGAGGAAGCTAGGCCCCGGCAAGTACTTCCCCACCGAGCTCCCTGGGGCCGCTGGCAAAGATATTGCTGTGGATACCGATCCTGCCACGGGGCGACCGACTCTGGCAGGGCCCCAGGCCATGGCCGTAGAGACAGTCGCTCCCGTGGCAGAAGAGATGCCTTTAGTCCTTGCCGTCGAGCCACAGGCTCTGACATGGGCGCAGCACACCATCCAATTCCTCCAGATAGGAGAGCTTCCTGAAGAGCAGGAAGAGGCAGAAAGAGTAGCCCGCCGGTCTGCTCTGTACCAATTCGTTGATAACATCTTGTACAGAAGAAGGCCGAATGGGGTGAAATTGAAGTGCATCTCCCGGGAGGAAGGACTAGAGCTGCTGGCAGAGATACATGGAGGTATATGTGGCTCCCACATAGGGTCAAGGGCCCTTGCCGGCAAGGCTTTCCGGCAAGGTTTCTTCTGGCCCACTACCCTCCAGGATGCGACGGCACTAGTAACCAAGTGTGAAGCATGCCAGTTCCATTCAAAGAAGCTTCATCAACCAGCGCAAGCCCTTCAAACCATTCCTCTTTCCTGGCCCTTCTCGGTCTGGGAGCTCGACATACTGGGCCCCTTCCCTCGTGCCATCGGGGGCTTTGAGTACTTGTACGTTGCAATCGACAAGTTCACAAAGTGGCCAGAAGTGGAAGCAGTGAGGAAGGTGACGACGCAGTCAGCCATCAAGTTCTTCAAGGGACTAGTTTGCCATTTTGGTGTACCCAGCAGGGTTATCACCGATAATGGCACACAGTTCACAAGCCACGCCTTCATGCAGTACATTCAGGATCTCGGCAGCAAGGTCTGTTTTGCCTCCATGGCACATCCACGGAGCAACGGCCAAGCGGAGAGAGCAAATGCTGAAGTGCTGCGAGGCTTAAGGATGAAGACTTTTGACAGGCTGCGCAAGAGCGGGAGGCGCTGGATTGATGAGTCGCCGGCGGTTCTTTGGTCGATCAGGACGATGCCAAATCGAGCCACCGGCCAGACACCATTTGCCCTAGTCTACGGGGCAGAAGCAGTTATCCCCATGGAACTCATATACGGGTCACCTCGAGTGCTTGCTTATGATGAGCTTGAGCAAGAATGATTGCGGCAAGATGATGCGACGTTCCTTGAGGAAGATCATCTCCGGGCGGCTGTGAGAGCAGCACGCTACCAGCAAGCCTTGCGCCGCTACCATAGCTGCAAGGTTCATGCCCGGAGCTTTGAGGAAGGTGACCTTGTTCTTCGGCATGTTCAGTCGGCCAAGAATTCCAACAAGTTGACACCGAAGTGGGAGGGCCCTTATCTGGTAACACGAGTCACCAGGTCTGGCACAGTCCGCCTGGAGACCGAAGATGCCATTCCAGTGAGCAATTCCTGGAACATCGAGCATCTTCGCAAGTTTTACCCATAAGGCGCGGCTTGCCGGGCCTCCCGGCAAGCCACCCTTTTGTACAAGCCTTGCCGGACAGGCATGTAACCCTTTGTACAAAGCCAGGCGCAGACCCTGAGCATAAATAAACGAAGCGCTGGCGCCCTAAGTTATAGCATGCATGCTAGGTCGAGTCTCTTCCTTGGTTAGGGTTGATAGTGCTTAGCGGCAGCTAACCCCTAGCTTAGAGGTCGAGTGCGCGTCTCTCTGTTCTTTCCTGTCTTCTTTGGTTCGCAGGGCGCATGAGCACTTCTGCTGAGCTGCTTGGAAGGAGGAGGACGGACCGGCGCCCTAGCCCCGGCAAACCAAAGTTGTCGGGGGCTGCAAGAGAAAGGATCCGACCACGGCAAACCAAAGGTTGCCAGGGGCTGCAGATCCAGATAAGTCTTTTACCCTCTATCATGCATTTCGGTATGGAACTGGGATATATGAAGCTTCGTTCTATTTCTATACTACCGTGCTCCCTTCTTCCTATACCCAAGGTTTATCTCCTGGGTTCGGATTTGGTTGTAGCCGCGGCAGCCAGAAATGGAGCGAAGAGCCTAAGCCCGCTTCATCCCTGCCTCCGCCAAGAGCGCGAGAATGGTCGAACGAAGTGGAGGGACGGCAAGGCCTGTTGCCGGGCGAAAAACATTTATCTTAAAATAGTAACAAGGATTCGCTCCTTGTCGTGGGTTCTACCCACGAACGAAAAACCCGGCAAACATCCTTTTTCATTAAAAACATCCCATACAGGTACCGTTCATATGGAATGGAAAACATGAACAAGGGGGATTACAAGTCTTAAATTCTACTAATGCCCGCAGGCTTACAAGTTAAAAAAAGATAAGATGCCCATAATCCCTTTCTTGTCCCTCTCCTCAGGAGGCAGGTCAAGAAGGTGAAAAGCGGCAAAAGGAGCGCCTATGTGAACAACGGGCGCCAGAAAGCACCAAGAGAACCTCTCGGTGGCCGCCCGAAGGCTGGCCGGTGATGGCGGCGCCGGAGGAAGAGCTCGAAGACGAGGCGGCAGGACCGGCAATACGCTACGAAGGCGTCGGTGCCCGCGTACTCCGACTTGACGGCCTTGCCGCCTGCCCTCTTCCTCTTCCGCAGCCTCCCGACGCCAGCCGCCCAAGGAGACGGCCCCGAGAAGTTCAAGGAGCTGGTCCCTCCCCCGGCGAACTCTGCTGGAGGAGCGACCACATGCAGATGCTACTGCTGCCGCACCCGCCCCGGCGTGACGCGTCCGACACCTAGTCGGACCCGTCATCCTACCGCCCGCTACCCTCGTCATCGCTGCCGCTGTCCTCCTCGTGGCTCTCGCTCGAGGAAGAGTCTTCGCCATCGGAGGAGCTCTCCACACAGCACCTTGCGCGAGTCCCGAAGTGCCCGAAGACCTTGACAAGGAGGAGGGCACCCTCCATTAACTTGAAATGGAGAGTGAGCCCCTCCGTCAGGCTATGGATGCGAGCCAAGGTTTTCCACCCTCGGCGAAGGTACATGACATGAGGGGCGGGGAACTCGACGTCGGCCCATGTACCGCTGTTCCCGCAGCCCCTCATATGTAGCCGCAGCACCTGCGGCGGGTTCACCTACATTTCCCGCGCAAATGGAGTCGGGAGGTGGAGACGACGGCGGGGCGAGTGGCGCAGCCTGACGAAGAATTCGCGGGGATTGTCCCCAACGTGGCACTCCACCGGAGGAGGGGCCGCTGGCGGAGGCGAGGCCGGTTCACCGCCCCGTCCTCCTCTCCCTCGAGCACCACGACGACCTCGGCCTCGCCCACGACCTCGCCCCCTTCCCGTTCCCCTCGCATTTGGCTTGGCCACCGCGGGCTCTTGGGGAGGAGGAACGTGCTGTCGAGCGGCGACCCTCGCCGCCACCGTCGAAGGGCCAGGGTTCCCTTTCTCCATGGCAGGCAAGAGGAAGAAGCAGATGTGGAGGAAGGCGAAGATGGAAGAGTGCGGAGTGCCATCCCCCTCCCTCTCCTTATAAAGGGGCAGGGTCGGGGCTCGGCCTCCCCGCTCGACCAATCCAAGCCACCAAGGGCGCAGGGAATCGGGACCGACCCGCTGCTCCAACCAGCAAAGGCCCGGTTTCCCACCTCCACCGCCTGATGATTCAGGCGCATGGAGGACGCGTGGCGAACATGCAGAATCGAGGGGACGGGTGAAACGACCCTTCCCCGACCCCGTGATTATGGGGGATGGGCGCCTTGAAGACCGCGACCTGGCCCCACTCAGCAAATGGGCCACGCTTTTGTGCTCCTCCCCCTTTGTGGGGAAGGCGCGGGCCGCCTCCTTTCCTATTTACTGCGACGTGACACATGCGTGCGGGAACCACCTCACGCATGACCCCCACGTCAGGCACGACCCCCACGTCGCACGCAGGTCGTGGGGAAGCGCAGCAGACGGAAAAATTACCGCGGTAAAAGCCGCCCCGCCTGCCCGCGCACCGTTCTTAGGCCTGGCCCAACAACGTGTTGCGCTTATGTGTGGCCCAGGCCCGGGGGCTCCTGTCAGTGTACAAAAGTAGGGGTTCTCCCTTTGTACCCCTTTACTTGTGCACGGACAGTCGGAGCCGCGCGCCGCAGCCACACTTGGCAAGGCCGGGGAGGTGAACCGAGGTAAAGCCCAGAAGCGAAGCAACGCCAAGGCCAAGACACAGAGAGCAAAGGGACGAAGCAGGTTCCCCCGGCAAGGTCCTTGCCGGGGCAGCTTCTGCGGCCCCGGCAAGACCCTTGCCGGGGCAGCCCGCCCCAACACCAACTGAGCGAGCCACCCTCGAGCCCGCAGTTCCCAACACCATCAACTGCGTTGGACCAGGGCTCGGGAGGCACCTCCATGGTGGTATGTAGATCTTTGTGAAGACAAGCAACAAATACACTCTCGATTAGAAGAGTAAGATACGATGAACCTCGGCAAGATCCTTGCCGAGGGAATCCACAAGACCCCCGGCAAGATCCTTGCCGCGGACGACCACGACGCCACGGCAAGACCCTTGGCGGGACCCCGGCAAGGCCCTTGCCGGGAGCATCCGCAGGTCCACGGCCAGGCCCGCACGCCGCCAAGATTCCCACCGCCAATCCAATGCAACTGCCAGCCCACCAGCCGGGCAGGCACCTGCGTGTCATCAATGGGCTCCCTCGCCAACTCATCACGTGCTTACGTGGTGCATGCAAATCCTCTTGAAGGCTCCGCCACCACGCCACCTCAGCTGCTTGCCTGCCTACATGGCACCGCATGCACCGCTGGCCAAGGCGCGTGTCGAAGCGAGGAGGAGCGGCAACGGAGGGGACGGGCCTCACCCTCGTCCCCCAATAAAGCGAGGGGACACCTAAGCTGCGCATTAAATGCGCTTTGTCCCGTAATGGCTAGCGATAAGCTTAGCCACGGTACCTCGATGCCACCTCCTGGTGCCACTGTGGCGATCCCTTTGCCTATAAAAGGAGACCCAAGGCATCCAGGAGAAGGATTCGGACTTTTGGACAAGTTACTCCCCCTGTAACTAGTTCGAGCCCCTCAAGAACACAGATATACAACCACCAAAGCAGGACTAGGGTATTACGCATCTCTGCGGCCCGAACCTGGGTAAACGACCCGAGTGTTTGCACTGACTATTGACCCTGCTCTCCTCACCACTCCAGCGCCCCGCAACCGTAGAAGGGATCCCCTTTGATCCCATAGGTGTCGTTTCACACCGACACAAATGTACCCCCTCCATTCCAAAATAATCGTAGTGTTAGTACTTTCAAGACTCAAGATTTGTGAAGTTGGACAAATCCTGAAAGTTCAATTCAAGAGAACCGAAAACGTTAATGCTTCTGCTCCCAAATATTGAACGAAGCGCCAAATAAGCCTCTGGTCACCTGAAACCGCGCAAGACTAATGTTTGGTCGTAGGAAATTACTGTCCTAACTCTTGCCCGTGTAGCCTATCGGCCCGATGTCCAAAGGTCTAAGCCGGGGTAGGTTTGTAACTTCACCAAGACGCCAGTCTCAACCGCCTCCGAGAAGAGTTCATTCGCCGTGGGCGCCTAAACACCCATGCGTTCGACCGAAATCTATCCCGCCCACCATTTGGTACACCTGAGATTACTGTCCTACCCCCAACCCGCAATATGTCCGAAATTTTAGATGGGAGCAAAGTTTGTAACTTTCCCCAAAATTTCAAACAAGCGCATCCCAAACCGAAACTTTGTTCCCCCTTAGTTCCCCCTCCCTCTGTTTCCCTATTCATACTCCGTGGGCGCCAAAACGCCCTCTCCATCAGCCGCAAAACCCAACCCTCCTCCATCCTCCACCCTATCGCGCCCAATCCACCGCCGCCCTCCTCCGTCACGCTGGAGCAGGTACCCCGACATCGTCGTCCAACGCAACTGCAACCGCAACGCCCTGAAGGACTTAGCAGCTGAAGCCGAGGCAGAGCTGCCTCCACGACGCCGACGCTGATGTGCGCCATACCAGAACCACTTCGACCACGCCATCCTGCGCCTCACCGTTGCCGCTCCACTGTCGCAATCTTCCACCGCACCGGAGTTGTTCCCGATACACCGTCATTCGCCGCCTCGGATCTGGTTCCCCGCCGCCGAAAGACGCCCACCGCACCACACTCAACAACTTGGCCATGGGTTCGTCCAAGGCTCCACCGTCCTCCACAACTTCTTGTTTCCAGCGAACCACAAGAAGATCGTTGGAAAAACAGAAGGAGGACACAACACTGCCAGTAGAAAGAGGTACTCCTCTTACCTTATTCGTGCAAATCTTACGTCTCTGCTCACACCGTATTCATCCCACGAAAGAAACTAGTTGAGCGCTTCTTACTACATCTTCTTCGTGATACTAAATGCACAAGGTTTCCTCCCATTTACTATTTCACCTTGGCTAGAGGTCAGTAGCCCGCCTGGATTTCAATTCAGGGTCAGTTGAATCGTAATTAAAAGAAGCAGCACCCGCTTAGGCGCGCGGAGCATCTAGTCCGCCTGTTCGCTGGGGAAGCGGTGCATCGGTGTCTATCATAGGGGTGTGGGGCGCAGGTGCTGCTTGCGCCCGATCTGGAGGTCGGCGGGGCTTGAAGGGATGGTCGGGGGGCGGTGCCAAGCACGGCGGTGCGGTGAGGTCAAGGGGAGGGCGAAGGCAGGGGACTGGGCCGGTGGTCGCTGGCGTTTCGAGGAAGATCGTAACATTGACTGGCTGGAGGTAGATGAAGGCGATCTGCCCGTTCTTTGTACATCAGACGGTGCGGAAAAAATGGACTGGCCTATTTGTTTTCAGTCGACTATTATTTTCATAGGACCACACCTTGTGGTGTGCTGGAGGAGCATCTGCATTTCCCAGCCATCCCTGTGCTCATATTTCAAAATCCTAGAATCTAGTAATTTCGTGTGCCATGCATGTTGTAGAGCTATCATATATCTCCCGTCATTTATTTCTCACCGACCTGCTATCTACTACCTTTACACTGTACTACTTGTGCACACACTTCACCCATACTCACACTATTGTTTTTTTATGCATGGGTATTTCAGACTCTGACGCAGTGTTGATGAATACAAAAAAGAAAAGACAGAAGTCGCTCCAGTGTAAACGTAGCTCTGCAGTTGATGAGCAGATGGAGACAATAAACGTAGCTCTGCAGTTGATGATCTCAATTGCCACACACAACCATCCTAGGTGCTTGCTTTAACTTTGTGCTGTCAAATGTGGTTGGATGTTGCATATAGTGTCTAGCTTGTATTGCTTCCAATTTGGTTAAATATTGCATCTACTTACTTTACACATTATACATTTGATAATGACATGTCTTCCTGTTTTTGATACATACTACATATGTCTATTAACCATATTCGTGCATCAAACTAATGCTCTTTTGTATCCCTCATCAATCACTTATGATGAGATAGTCACCCCAGTGGGTTACTGTGAGACGCGCTACTCATTTAAAGAGTGCAGTGTCATCCTCCCCACATGATTCTCAAGAAACAGCAAGGCTAAATGAAGATAGTCAACGTAGCTCTCTAGTTGATGACCGCAATTCCCCACACCACCATCGCAGGTGCTTGCTCTTACTTAGCAGTGTGATATGTGGTTGCATGTTGCATATGGTGTCTACCTTGTAATGCTTCTAATTAGGGTAAATTGCATCTGCTTAGTTAACACATTATACCTGTGAATATGACATGCCTTCCTGTTTTTGGTACATACTACATCTTTTTATTAACCATGTTTCTTACATCAAACTACTTTTCTTGTGTATCCCTCATCAATCACTTCTGACGAGACACCTTCAAGTTGACAGTGTAATATTGGTTGCATCTTGCATATCATTTCAAACATCTATTACCTCTAATTTGTTGAAGTACCACTTATAATGAGACACATCTAACTTGGTAGAGTGATTTTGGTTGGATCTTTCATATGGTGTCTAGATTGCATTGCTTCCAATTTGTTGAAATGCCTTCTGCTTAGCGTTTTTCGTACATATTCCATCCTCCTACAATGTGGTTGCCATATATAAAAGTTGTGTTCGTCAGTATCATGCATCAACGAATTTGGAAGTGTGAATTTCATTCCTTTTTCTTGTGTGTTTACTTGACAAGGCAAAATCTAAAAGGACGAAGGCACGGAATGATGGTGGTCCTCTGGAGCAACCAAAACAGATGATCTCTGCAGATTCTCCTGCTACTCCTACTGCAATGCAAGTTCAATCTCATCTCCCCTACTCCACAACCCCAGGTGCTTGCTCTAACACGGTAGTGTGATATCTGGTTGCATGTTGCATATGGTGCCTAGCTTGTATTGCTCCTAATTTGTTAAATTGCATCTCCTTAGCTTACAAATTATACATGTGAATATGACACGCCTTCCTGTTTTTGGTACATACTACATCTGCGTATCACACCATGTTCTTATATTAAACTATTGTTCTTGTGTATCCTACATCTATCGCTTATGATGAGACAGTCACGCCCGTGGGTTAGTATGAGATGCGCTACTCTTATAAAGAGTGCACTTTCATCCTCTCCACATGATTCTCAAGAAACAGCAAGCCTAAATGAAGATATTGAACGTATCTCTGTTCTTGAAGACCGCACTTCCCCTACACCACCATCACAGGTGCTTGCTCTAACTTCACAGTGTGATATGTGGTTGCATGTTGCATACGGTGTCTAGCTTGTAATGCTTCTAATTAGGGTAAATTGCATCTGCTTAGTTTACACATTATACCTGTGAATATGACATGCCTTCCTATTTTTGATACACACTACATCTATGTGTTAACCATGTTCTTACATGAAACTACCTCTCTTCTCTATCTTGCACCAATCACTTACGATGAGACACCTTTATTCGTTGCATATTGCATATTATTTCTAGCCTGTTGCCATGTATTGCTTCTAATTTGGTCAAATACATTTGTTAGGCCACCCTTTTAATTTGGGAGAGTGATATTGGTTTCATCTTTCATATGGTTTTTAGTTTGCATTGCTTCTAACTAGTTCAAACACCTTGTGCTTAGTTTACACTTTATACATCGTACATGTCAATATGTCATGTTGTCCTGTTTTTCATACATATTCCATCCTCCTATCATGTGGCTGCCTTACATGAAAGTAGTGCTCGTCAGTATCATGCATCAATGAGTTCTGGAGAGCAAATTTTATTCCTTTTTCTTGTGGGTTTGACTTGACAAGGCAAAATCAAAAAAGAGGAAGGAAAAGAGTAAGGAAGGCGATGATGGTGGTCCTCTGCAGCAACATAAACGGAGCATCTGTACGGATTCTCCTTGTACTGCTAGTGCATTACAAGTTCCAAGTCTCCGCTCCCCTAATCCACCATCGAAGGTGCTTGATCTAACTTGGCAGTGTGATATCTAGTTGCATGTTGCATATGGTGTCTAGCTTGTATTGCTCCTAATTAGTGTAAACTGCATCTGCTTAGCTTACACATGATACGTGTGAATATGACACGCTTTCCTGTTTTTGGTACATACTATATCTGTCTATCACACCATGTTCTTACATGAAACTACTTTTCGTGTGTATCCTGCATCAGTCACTTATGATGGGACACCTTTAAGTTGGCAGTGTGATATTGGTTTGCATCTTGAATATGATTTCTAGCATGTAGTGCTTCTAGTTTGATGAACGCCACCTATGACGAGACAGTTTTGACTTGGCAGAGTGATATTGATTGCACCTTCCATATGGTATCTAGCTTGCCGTGCTTCTAATTTGTTGAAGTGCCTTCTCCTTAGTTACCACATCATAGGTGTGAATATGCCAAGCCGTCTAGTTTTTCGTACATATTCCATCCTCATATCATGACTTTGCCTTTCGTCAGAGTATTGTTCTTCAGAATCATGCATGAATGAGTTCTGAAGAGCGAATTTTATTCCTTTTTCTTGTCGGTTTGACCTCACAATGCAAAATCAATAAAGCAGAAGGAAATTGGTAAGTCATTGGATGATGGTGGTCCTTCCGAGCAACTAAAACGGAGGGTCTCTATAGATTCTACTCTGCCATCCTCCCAAAAAGATTCGCAAGACAACGCAAGGCTAGACAGTCAACATAGCTGTGTAGACGATGAGCACATCTCCCCTACTCCACCATCACAGGTGCTTGCTCTAACTTGGCACTATTATATGTGGTTGCATATTGTGTATGATGTCTAGCTTGTATTGCTTCTTGTTGAATTGCATCTACTTACTTTACACATAGTGCCTGTGAATATGACACGTGTTCCTGTTTCTAGAACATACTATATCTGATCACACCATGTTCTTACATCAGACTACTGTTCTTGCATATCCCGCATCAGTCACTTATGATAAGGCATCTTTAAGTCGCCACTGTGATATTGGTTGTGTCTTGCATATGATTTCTAGCATGTACTGCTTCTAATTTGTTGAAACGCTAGACAGCTTGAACTTGGCAGAGTGATATTGGTTGCACCTTTCATATGGTGTCTAGCTTGCAGTGCTTCTAATTTGTTGAAATGCCTTCTGCTTATTTACCACATCATAGGTGTGAATATGTCACGCCGTCCTGTTTTTCGTACATATTCCATCCTCGTATCATGTGTTTGCCTTTCATCTGAGTAGTGTTCGTCAGTATCATGCATGAATGAGTTCTGAAGAGCTAATTTTATTCATTTTTCTTATCAGTTTGACTTCACAATGCAAAATCACTACAGCTGAAGGAAATTAGTCCGGCAGTGGATGATGGTGGTCCTTCGGAGCAATTCAAACAGAGGGTCTCTACAGATTCTACTCCGCCATCCTCCCAACAAGATTCACAAGACAACACAAGGCTGGACAGTCAACGTAGCTGTGTAGATGATGAGCACATCTCCCCTACTCCACCATCACAGGTGCTTGCTATTTGGATGCTTTGCCGTCTGCCAGCGGACGGCAAAGAACGTTGAATATTTGTCGTCAGCCTACTGACGTCAAAGCTACCAAATAGGCCAGCCCCCAGGTGCTGCCACGTGGCACCCTATGTCGTCCGCTGGCGGACGACAAAGATTCAATGCTATTTGCCGTCCGCTGGCAGGCGGCAAATATGCAAACATCTTTGTCGTCCGCTGGCGGACAGAAAGCACGCCGTTAACCCATTAACAGACCTAAGCTGACACGTGTGTCGTCCATGCTCTTTGCCCTGGGCTGGCGGACGACAAAGACCTTTGCATATTTGACGTCAGCCAGCAGACAGCAAAGAAGCCTTTGTCGTAGCCTGTTCAGCCGGACGTGTTGTCGTCTCCTGGCTGACGGCAAAGGTCTTTGCCGTCCGCCATGCGTGCTTTTGCCGTCAGCCATGACTGACGGCAAAGTTCCTGATTCCTGTAGTGATGCTCCTTTATATGTACTCTCACAGTTTGATGTGCACTAACACTTTCCATATTTGTTGTTGAACTAGCACCACGGCGCAAGCGGAAACAGACATCAGGGATAATGCTTGACAGATTAACAAAATCTAAAGGAGGAAGAATGGAGATACATTTTGAGGCAGGTTTAAAAAGGCCACGTGATGCTACAGAGTCAACCAAGTTAGTATCAGAGGCAGCCGTTGCCGTTAGGTGTCATGCACGTATCCTCCCAACATGGATCCAGTACAGGAATGAGAAAGACAATACCCATTTTAACACCTTCCTTGACCATTTATCCGTAAGCAATTTTATTCATCGCAATTTGTAATATTGTCTTGCTCTGCCCATACTTTTTAGTTTCCTCCTAATAAGACTCACATTCTTTTTTCAACAGATGAGGTTCAAGTTGGATCCGAAAGATGATGCAACTAAACAAGCATGCACTCATGTTTTTCAGTCCGCTCTGCGACAGTATCGGTACCACCTTAGAAAATCTCACTTTGAAGGCAAGGCTAACAATGAAATCACCCAAACATCTCCAGTGGAATATATTATAGATGAAGACTGGACAGCCTTTGTTAAACACTAGTCTGATCCAAAGTATCAGGTAGGGTATATGTATTTGATCAGACCACATATTGAACTTGTATTTATGTATGTGTCTTACAAGTGTATCTTCTTCTAGGCTAACTGTTTGAAGAACAAGACCAACCGTTCTAAAGTGAAATTCCAACAGACAATAGGATCTCGTAGCTATATTGCACACTGCGAGGCTCTTGTAAATAGCTGCTAGTTCCTTCTTTTTTCTGTGCCATATTATCGTATCTATATTGACTTGTTCCAAATACAGAGGAAGCCGGTGCGGACCAAAAAGAACCTGAACCGAATGAAGTGCAAATCTTCAAGGATTGCCACACCAGCAAGATGAAGGGCATGAGCACACCATTTCAAGCCACTGTTGTAAGTCCTTACTCCTCCTACCTTTGAACTAATTGGTACTGTGATGTATTCATTTAACTGCTTGGTTTGGAGCCAATGTTAGTTACTCTGTTCACTTTTATACATAGTTGTCTTAACGTATCATTTCACCTTACATGGTTTAAAAGAGATGAAGGATATTCTTTTGGTCTGGATCTATCACTAGTACGCGTCGGTGCTATATAAACAGTTTTTAACCCCTTTCCGCGACGGTGTACACAACCGTCGCCAAGTGAGTGACGGTGATAGGGGGTCCTTCCCACACGACCCAGAAATCATCGGGGCTATGCCCTCCTGGCACACACGCTCGGCAAAATGAGGTCGTGTGCGACCGGCGAGCGCTCAAATACGAAAATATGTACAGTAGAGCTAAAAAATACAATTATACAGGCGAAATTGTTTCCGGTCGCAAGTACATCCCACACAATCAGTCCCCGCTAAACTTTCCCGTTCGTATGTACATCCCACACAGTCACTCCAAGGAAAACGTTTCCGTTCACAGGTACATCACACACAATTTTTCCCGTTAAATCGTTTGCGTTATTGAATGCATCACACATGGTCCGTAGAAGAAACTCTGTGGTAAAGGCTGTCCATCACACACAGTTTTTATGTGGTAAACGTTTGTGCAAGGTGGCCTAACACAAACAGCTTTCAAGAGAAAGTCATGTGTGATTGTTCATTGATCCAACACGGTTTATTCCTAGAAACTGTGTGCGTTGCCTGAGGTCATCACCCACGGTATTTTTTCAATAACCGTTTGCAATAGCAAAACCCAATTAGCAGGCTAATTGCTCTATTATTATTAATCCATTTATTAATCTAATTGACATTCATATTAAGCACATAATATATTTCATTTCCATATTAAGGAAGCAAAATTTGAAAATTGAAATACATCAGAGTACAACATGATATAGCTTCAGCACTTAGCTACCCCATTACACAACTGCACCAGCACCAAGTTTCACATGCAACATCTAGAACCTTTCGAAATTATCAAAATAGATGGTATATATATAGACAGATGCATCTCATCTGGAAAACTGTTGAAGCGGAAGGTGAATATTGAGCCTTCATTCATGTTGAAGGTCTTTGTAACTTTAGGCCAGTGTCTGTGGATGACTGACCGTCCATCCTTCGTCCTCTTCAAAAACACTTCAATATTGAACCGTGGGTGTTGTATGAAAATCTTCCTCGCCTCCTGGCCATAGAGGTGGTTTGAGAGGTAATCATCAGTGAACTGTTTTGGAAAGGCCTGCAAACAAGGATGTGCATAAATATCTTCTCTATATTGGAAATGGGGCAAAGGAATAAAAAAGGCAAGGTATAATAGTTAGTACCGTCTTGTAGTGAACTGATGTCTTGTTCATTGTGCAGACAAAGATCTTGTTGTTTTTTGTCGCTAATTTCTTTATCCTAACAATCTTTCTGAGTTTCTTGACTTGATTGATATTCATGGACAACTCATTTCCCCATATGCAAAAAGGGTCGAACAGTGGGTCAAAACCTCTGACAGCAGGACCTACATGTGCAAGACCAAATTGTTAAAAATCTAAATATTAGAATGGTTCCTGCAATTGCACTATAATGTGCTATTAGACAACGGACCATGCACGTGCAGTTAACTAAACACCGCAACAAATGAACCAAACGTTAATTGAGCACCACATTGCACAATATAACATACTCCTAATAGAAGATCAGACACTTAACCAAACCAAGCATGCCTAACAACTTGCAAATATAGCAATTGTATTTGTTTCTCATGTATTTAGTACAACCAAATTCGATTTATTTCTCACATGGTATACAATAACAGAATGCAGCCACAACAATTGAACATCATGTTGCAGAATTGAACCATGCAGTTAAGTAAACACCGTAACAAATGAGCCAAATGTTAACTGAGCACCACATTGCACAATATAACATACTCCTAATAGAAGATCAGACAGTTAACCAAACCAAGCATGCTTAACAACTTGGAAATATAGAAATTGTATTTGTTTCTCATGTATTTAGTACAGCCAAATTCGATTTATTTCTCACATGGTATACATTAATAGAATGCAGCCACAACAATTGAACATCGCATTGCAGAATTGAACCAAACAGTTAACTAAACACCAAAACAAATGAACCAAACGTTAACTGAGCACCACATTGCACAATATAACATACTCCTAATAGAAGATCAGACAGTTAACCAAACCAAGAATGCTTAACAACTTGGAAATATAGCAATTGTATTTGTTTCTCATGTATTTAGTACAACCAAATTCAATTTATTTCTCACATGGTATACAATAACAGAATGCACCCACAACAATTGAACATCGCATTGCAGATTTGAACCAAACAGTTAACTAAACACCACAACAAATGAACCAAACGTTAACTGAGCAGCACACTGCACAATATAACATACTCCTAATAGAACATCGGACAGTTAACCAAACCAAGCATGCTTGACAACTTGGAAAATTGCACCCTGAAGAATTGAACATCACATTTGCATAATTGAACCAAACAGTTAACTGAACACCACATTGCACGACATATAGAACATAAACTCTAGAGCAGAAGATCGCATGGTAAAACTACATAGCACAATTCACTGGAATTTATTAAGGAAAGGCAGTAGCTAGCAAACTTAACATGGGTCCTTATAGTGAGCTAATAAGGCAAGCTACTCCTCATTGTCGGAGATATCAATTGGCTCCTTGGACATGGAAGAGGACGAGGCCTCGCTTCATGGGTGCCCTCTTCGTAGTGGTGAGTTGCCTGAGCCGCTCCGGGCATCAACCTGCTGGCTCTCGAGAAGAGGTAAGCACATGCACGCTGAGAAAACACCTCGTAGTCTTCCTCGAAGGCACCAACGGTGGCCTCGAGAAAACGCCATGAACTGTCGTTAAAGCAGCCAACCGCGTCGCGGCATCGGCGCGCGAGGCATCGACGGTGGCCTCGACGGCGAGGTGCTCCTCCAAGATCTAGGGGTCGACACGAATGGCAGCCATCGCGACCTCATCCGCACGTGCGGACGCGATTTGCTTCTCCGCTGCCAAATGCTCCTTGAGATCCTGGCTATACTGCATGCACCATGGCTTAGGGCGGCGCTTATTTGGTGGAGGGGTCAGTGATTTGGGTGGAAGGTGTCGCGCTCGCGCCGGCGGTCCGGGCATGTGGGATGTGGAAGGAGGAGGGGGATGGGGATCAGGTGTGGATTACCTGCCTGGATAGACGAGGCCAAGCAGCGTGAAGGAGGGTCGCCGATGAGGAGGCAGTGCGGCAAGCAAGGAATGAAGGTTTCAACTTGGAAAGGAAGGCGGAAACAGGGGAAATGTGGCTTTTGGTAAGGGAGAGGGGGCGGGGAGGTAGATATTTCCGCGGAAGCCGAAAATTTGGAATCGCTTCAGCGAAAAAACTGGCGTGCAAAGTGTCATCAGACACAGTCCCTTATTCAGAGCGGGTTGTGGACTGTAGCCGTCGCACCTTCTTGCGTAAGCCGTATGCGTACTATAATCCGACGGTGCTCCAAGATATTTTGTGTTGCATCTCACACGATTGGTGATAATAAACTGTGTGGGATCTACTTGATTTTTCGTCTTGATTTGTATTACATAATGGGGTCACAGCGGCAATGGACGGTGTTTGAATTGCTAGACCTTTTATCTGCAGTGAACATGCAACTATATGTGTGTCGTTAAAAAGTTGGAATTATTAAGGGTTCGTTTGGAAATTTTATACATTAAATTGGTTTTCTAAACATTTCAGGTGCACAATTCAAATTAAAGCACATGCACATGGTCCGGTGCACCAACATGGGTTGTAAAATCATATATGTGTCCATGGGTTTATGCTTATGTCCCATGCAAGAAATGGGGATGAATGTCAAACACCCTGCCACGGTCACTCGGCCGCAAACATTGAGATACCTGGTTTTTAAATTCTAGTAAATCCAAAGCTCGTCTGAAATTAATGAAACTTGGCATGCTATCATGGAGCGGCATCAACATGCCGTGGTAAATTTTTTGTCCCATTTGGGGCAGGTTTTGGGATATGCTTCTCACAAACTAGAGCTTCTCACAACAAGCCTGATGGTTTCGGTAGGGAACGTCCCACCTTTGGGGACGAAACGTTATCCATTGCCTCCTATTGCTTTCAAAAAAATTCTTGTGTAAACATAGAACAACAAGAGTGTTGTGTCAATTTTTGGGATTTTTCGGGGTTCGTTTGGACATTTTAATGCATTAATTGAGTTTTCAATGCATTTATGTGCATAATTGAAATTTGAACTACATGCACATGCTCTAATGCATATAAATTGGTCGAAAATTCAAATCTGTGTCCTTGGTTGCATGCTTAGGTCCCATGCAAGAAATGGGAATGAATGTCAAACACCCTGCAACGGTCACTCGGCCGCAAACATTGAGATACATGGTTTTTAAATTCTAGTAAATCCAAAGCTCGTCTGAAATTCATGAAACTTGGCATGCTATCATGGAGCGGCATCAACATGCCGTGGTAATTTTTTGTCCCATTTGGGGCAGGACTGGGGAGATGCTTCTCACAAACCAGAGCTTCTCACAACAAGCCTGATGGTTTCGGTAGGGAACGTCCCACCTTCGGGGACGAAATGATATCCATTGCCTCTTATTGCTTTCAAAAAAATTCTCGTGTCAACATAGAACAACAGGAGTGTTGTGTCAATTTTTGGGTTTTTTCGGGGTTCATTTTGACATTTTTATGCATTAATTGAGTTTTCAATGTATTTATGTGCATAATTCAAATTTGAACTCCATGCACATAATCTAATGCATATAAATTGGTTGAAAATTCAAATTTGTGTCCTTGGTTGCATGCTTAGGTCCCATGCAAGAAAGGGGAATGAATGTGAAACACCCTGCCACGGTCACTCGGCCGCAAACATTAAGATACCTGGTTTTTAAATTCTAGTAAATCCAAAGCTCGCCTGAAATTCATGAAATTTGGCATGATATCATGGAGCGGCATCAACATGTCGTGGTAATTTTTTTGTCCCATTTGGGGCAGGCTTGGGGATATGCTTCTCACAAACCAGAGCTTCTCACGACAAGCCTGATGGTTTTGGTAGGGAACGTCCCACCTTTGGGGACGAAACGATATTCATTGCCTCTTATTGCTTTCAAAAAATTTCTCGTGTCAACATAGAACAACAGGAGTGTTGTGTCAACTTTTTGGATTTTTTGGGGTTCGTTTGGACATTTTTATGCATTAATTGATTTTTCAATGCATTTATGTGCATAATTCAAATTTGAACTACATGAACATGCTCTAATGCATATAAATTGGTTGAAAAAACAAATATGTGCCCTTGGTTGCATGCTTAGGTCCCAGGCATGAAATGGGAATGAACGTCAAACACCCTGCCACGGTCAATCGGCCGCAAACATTGAGATACCTAGTTTTTAAATTCTAGTAAATCCAAAGCTCGTCTGAAATTCGTGAAACTTGGCATGCTATCATGGAGCGGCATCAACATGCCGTGGTAAAATTTTTGTCCCATTTGGGGCAGGTTTGGGGATATGCTTTTCACAAACCAAAGCTTCTCACAACAAGCCTGATGGTTTCGGTAAGAAACGTCCCACCTTTCGAGATGAAACGATACCATTGCCTCTTATTGCTTTCAGAAAAATTCTCGTGTCAACATAGAACAATAGGAGTGTTGTGTCAACTTTTGGAATTTTTGGAGTTCGTTTGGACTTTTTATGCATTAATTGAGTTTTCAATGCATTTATGTGCATAATTCAAATTTGAACTACATGCACATGCTCTAATGCATATAAATTGGTTGAAAATTCAAATATGTGTCCTTGGTTGCATGCTTAGGTCCCACGCAACAAATGGGAATGAATGTCAAACACCCTACCACGGTCACTCGGCTGCAACATTGAGACACCTGGTTTTTAAATTCTAGTAAATCCAAAGCACGTCTGAAATTCATGAAATTTGGCATGCTTTCATGGGGCGGCATCAACATCCGTGGTAATTTTTTTGTCCCATTTGGGGCAGGTTTGGGGATATGCTTCTGACAAACAAGAGCTTCTCACAACAAGCCTGATGGTTTCGATAGGGAACGTCCCACCTTTGGGGACGAAACGATATCCGTTGCCTCTTATTGCTTTCAAAAAAATTCTCGTGTCGACATAGAACAACAGGAGTGTTGTGTCAATTTTTGGGATTTTCGGGGTTCGTTTGGACATTTTTATGCATTAATTGAGTTTTCAATGCATTTATGTGCATAATTCAAATTTGAACTACATGCACATGCTCTAATGCATATAAATTGGTTGAAAATTCGAATATGTGTCCTTGGTTGCATGCTTAGGTCCCATGCAAGAAATGGGAATGAATGTCAAACACCCTGCCACGGTCACTCGGCTGCAAACATTGAGAGACCTGGTTTTTAAATTCTAGTAAATCCAAAGCACGTCTGAAATTCATGAAATTTGGCATGCTATCATGGAGCGGCATCAACATGCCGTGGTAAATTTTTTGTCCCATTTTGGGCAGGTTTGGGGATATGATTCTGACAAACCAGAGCTTCTCACAACAAGCCTGATGGTTTTGGTAGGGAACGTCCCACCTTTGGGGACGAAACGATATCCATTGCCTCTTATTGCTTTCAAAAAATTTCTCGTGCCGACATAGAACAATAGGAGTGTTGTGTCAATTTTTGGGATTTTTGGGGGTTCGTATGGACATTTTTATGCATTAATTGTGTTTTCAACGCATTTATGTGCATAATTCAAATTTGAACTACATGCACATGCTCTAATGCATATAAATTGGTTGAAAATTCAAATATGTGTTCTTGGTTGCATGCTTAGGTCCCATGCAAGAAATGGGAATGAATGTCAAACACCCTGCCACGGTCACTCGGCTGCAAACATTGAGAGACATAGTTTTTAAATTCTTGTAAATCCAAAGCACGTCTGAAATTCATGAAATTTGGCATGCTATCATGGAGCGGCATCAACATGCTATGGTAAATTTTTTGTCCCATTTGGGGCAGGTTTGGGGATATGCTTCTGACAAACCAGAGCTTCTCACAACAAGGCTGATGGTTTCGGTAGGGAACGTCCCACCTTTGGGGACGAAACGATATCCGTTGCATCTTATTGCTTTCAAAAAATTCTCGTGTCGACATAGAACAACAGGAGTGTTGTGTCAATTTTTAGGATTTTTCGGGGTTCGTTTGGACATTTTTATGCATTAATTAAGTTTTCAATGGATTTATGTGCATAATTCAAATTTGAACAACATGCACATGCTCTAATGCAAATAAATTGGTGGAAAATTCAAATTTGTGTCCTTGGTTGCATGCTTAGGTCCCACGCAACAAATGGGAATGAATGTCAAACACCCTACCACGGTCACTCGGCTGCAAACATTGAGAGACCTGGTTTTTAAATTCTAGTAAATCCAAAGCACGTCTGAAATTCATGAAATTTGGCATGCTATCATGGAGCGGCATCAACATGCTATGGTAAATCTTTTGTCCCATTTGGGGCAGGTTTGGGGATATGCTTCTGACAAACCAGAGCTTCTCACAACAAGGCTGATGGTTTCGGTAGGGAACGTCCCACCTTTGGGGACGAAACGATATCCGTTGCATCTTATTGCTTTCAAAAAATTCTCGTGTTGACATAGAACAACAGGAGTGTTGTGTCAATTTTTGGGATTTTTCGGGGTTCGTTTGGACATTTTTATGCATTAATTAAGTTTTCAATGGATTTATGTGCATAATTCAAATTTGAACAACATGCACATGCTCTAATGCATATAAATTGGTTGAAAATTCAAATTTGTGCCCTTGGTTGCATGCTTAGGTCCCATGCAAGAAATGGGAATGAATGTCAAACACCCTGCCACGGTCAATCGGCCGCAAACATTGAGATACCTGGTTTTTAAATTCTAGTAAATCCAAAGCTCGTCTGAAATTCATGACACTTTGCATGCTATCATGGAGCGGCATCAACATGCCGTGGTAAATTTTTTGTTCCATTTGGGGAAGGTTTGGGGATATGCTTTTAACAAACGAGAGCTTTTCACAACAAGCCTGATGGTTTCGGTAGGGAACGTCCCACCTTTTGGGACGAAAGGAAATCCATTGCCTCTTATTGCTTTCAAAAAATTTCTCGTGTCAACATCGAACAACAGGAGTGTTGTGTCAACTTTTGGAATTTTTGGGGTTCGTTTGGACGTTTTTATGCATTAATTGAGTTTTCAATGCATTTATGTGCATAATTCAAATTTGAACTACATGCACATGCTCTAATGCATATAAATTGGTTGAAAAATCAAATATGTGTCCTTGGGTGCATGCTTAGGTCCCATGCAAGAAATGGGAATGAATTTCAAACACCAGGGCAGCGTTGATTGCCGGCAAAACGTTGAGATACTTTGTTTTTAAATTCTAGTAAATCCTATACTCATCTGAAATTCATGAAACTTGGCATGCTATGATGGAATGGCACCCGACATGATGTGGTATTTTTCGTGTCCATTTTGAGAGAAGGCGCACTCGATTAACAGCCAACGAAGGCATTTTGAAAAAATAGCTGCCACTTTAATTTCTCAAAGGTTTGTATAATTCAAATCGTGTGTGTTCTTTTAACCATTTACGTGATGCCACGTGTCTTCGTTTTAATGGCTATTGGAGGTGCCGTGCGGATAGCTGCTTCACTGAACGGGAGGCGTGCGAGCGCAGTCCGGTGCACAGGCTCACCGGGAAGCGCGCAAGCTGTTCAATGCAGGATCTGTGCATCTCTTCAACGCAAATGGTTCAGATTATGGTATGCAAATTAAAGCCAAACTTCGGCGCTAAGCCAAGAGACACTACGATTTTGTCAAAATATGCAGCTAAAAATCAATAGCACTATCTATTTTTTGCAACTAAAATTCAGTAATTAGGCATAGATTTCATCCATAGAGATTAAGCAGTTGTTCTCACCGGCAAGCGAGACAGCCTTGGACCGCCGCCCCCCTCGCTCCCACTGGTCAATATTAATGGCGCGGCCGAGTGGCCGCACCCCCCATCCTCGCCACACACACAATCCTCTCTCTCTCTCTGCCCGCATCCTCGACGCCGCTCTGAGTCCTCAAAGCTGTCAGTGTATGAGGATGTCGCCGAAGCACCCCATCGGAGGGAGTGGCGACGCTGGGGCTGCTGATGCACCGGAGCACGGCGTGAATATGGAGACAGAGGTTTCCGTCGCCGCCAACGAGGTGGAGAACGAGGGTGCCAACAAGCGGAGGCGGGTCGAGAAAGAACCGCAAGCGACTCCAACAGGCCTAGACATCATCAACAACCTCCTCGGTGATATGTTGATAGTCATCATATCCCTCCTCCCAATCAAATATCGGGCGAGGACAGCCGCCCTTTCCCGGTGGTGGCACCGCCTATGGCTCCTCACCCCTGTCGACCTCCTCAACGCCCACGAGCTCTGCCATGGCTATCGCCAAAGCTTGGATGCATTCTCCTAGATCCTCGATAGTCACCATCACTACTGGAATCTGGCATTTTGCCATCTGCCTCCTCTTTGTCGTCCGCCAGCTGACGGCAAAGAGGCTCTTTGCCGTCCGCTTCTACAAAGCTGATGGCAAAGAAAGGGCTGATGGCGAAAAGGATATTTACCGTCAGCTGCTTCTTTGCCGTCAGCCAGCTGACGGCAAAGAGCTAGAAGGCAGACGACAAAGAGCTAGGTGGGCCCCACAGGGCATGGCGTGGCTAGGTCAGCCTATTTGCCGTCAGCCTAATCTTTGTCGTCGGCCTGCCGGACCTTTACCGTCCGCTGGCAGACGGCAAAGAAAGGGCCCAGCTAACGGCCGTCTCCCCTTCTGCTATGCGCGCCCTTTGCCGTCCGCTAGCGGACGGCAAAGAACGTGCCCCCACTAATTAGTAACGGCCGCCCCCTCTCTGTCTCTCCGGCCCCACCCCACTGCTCTCTCCCCTCTCTCTCACCCCTCTCTCCACCCCGCGCCCCCACTCACCTGCGCCCGCACCGCCGCCATCGAGCACCGCCGCCGCCCGGACGCTGCCGCCGCCCCACCCCGCCGCAGCACCACCCCGCCGCCCCGAAGCCCTGCGGCCCCGTCGCCACCACCGCCCGGCGCCCCCTCCGCCCGGCCATCGCCGCCCGGACGCTACCACCGCCCCACCCCGCCGCAGCACCACCCCACCGGCCCGGAGCCCTGCGGCCCCGTCGCCACCATCAGTCGGCGCCCCCGCCGCGGCGCCCGGCTCACCGCCCCGCCCCGCACCACCCCCTAGCCCGCGGCGGCGCCCCGCCACGCCGCCTCCTCCACCACCGCCGAGCCGCACAAGGCTTGCCGCCCCGGCGGCGCCCTGGCCCCTCCGCCCAAGGTGATTTTTTTACTGTTTTTTGTGTTTAGGTTTAGGTTTTAGTGGTAGATAGTTAGAAGAAGAGGTTTTTGTGTTTATGTTTAGGTTTTAGTGGTATATAGTTAGGTTACTGCCAGATTTAGGTTTAGATAGTTAGAAGAAGAAAATAATTTAAAAAAGAAATATCAGTAGAAGAAGAGGAAAATGGGAAAAAGGAAGAGGGTTGTCGAGGGGATAGATGGTGGAGCCAGTGGGTCCTGCCGGTCCCGACGCCCATGCCGAGAACCCTCGGCCCGAGTGCTGACCCATCGACCATGCGTCGACTGTTCTCGGCATCGATGGTGGTCGAACACCATTGCGAATTAGGGGGTTCCTCGGTGTTGATGGTACCCTAAATAGTAAGTATCATCAGTGCGAGGTACATGTGGCCGTCGGTGTCGAATACTACATCCATGTCCCACAAGTGACACAGGGGTCCTCCGTCCAGCAGCAACAGTTCTCGATGTCGATGGCGGTCAAACACCATTGCAAATTTGTCTGGCAGCCTCAGAGATGACGATTGAAAGCTAAGTGTTGAAACTTGAAACACCCAAACTAACTCAAGTCGGTTTGGTTGTTTGAAAATTTCAAAACTTGGCTTTAATCCTCATCGCAGAGGCTGCCAGACAAATTCGCCAAGGTGTTCGACCGTCATCGGCCACCAGAACTATTGTTGCGGGACGCCGGGCGCTGGCTTCACTTGTGGGATGTGGATCTAGTGTTCAACGCCGACCGCCTCATGTACCTTGCACCGATGGTAGTTGCTATTTAGTTTACCCGGGGACGAGCGGGTTAGAGGGTTCCTCGGTGTCGATGGTACCGTAAATAGCAAGTATCGTCAGTGCGAGGTACATGTGGCCGTCGGTGTCGAATACTTGCTATGTTACTCATCTTTCGATTTAAATATGCAGTTATTTCGTCGTTGCGAGGGTCTAGTGTCCGACGAGCTCCGCCCCTACGTTCGTTGGTGAGCACAAATGACATCTCCTCCTCCCCCCTTCATTTGCTCTGTTCCGGTCTTCGTGCCGATGAAACTTGCTAGCTATAGGTGTCAATCATCAGTATGCGTAACCACTATGCGTCTCCCGTTCGAAAGGGTTACATCTATAAATATGCATGCATTTGCATATTTATAATCGTGATTCTTTCGAATTGTCCAACGTTATCCATGGACAGCTCGAGTATGTGTAGATTGTGTTCGTTTTCCCATATGCTCAGCTCCGGATCCGATGCAGAATTTCGTCGGTGCCTCCCTGTTGTTCTCTGGGTACACATCCTCTCTGCTTATTGCCGAGACGTGTATCAGGAGAACAGCGGGGAGGTGCTGCCGAAATTTTGCGTCGAATCCGGAGCAGAGCATGGGAAAACGAACCCGATCTACACATACTCGGGTGGGATTAGGACCTATCCTGACCTATTAGCGTGTAGGTTGCATGGACGTAATAAAACTAACAAACTCCATTAACTGATGGATATGGTTTGCCTAATTATGTATATATTTCTTCTGTGTCCAATAGGAAGTCAATATGAGTGATCGTGCGTGGATGTACACCGGTTACACTAGTCAGTATGTTTGGACCGAGGAATGGTTAACAAAAACTAAGGGGTTTGTTAGAGCCGCATTTGCAAATGGCCAGACATTTAGCTGGTGCCCCTATGTCCGGTGCGACAACTATAATCAGAGGGACGAGCTTCAAATGAGTAAACACCTGCAGAAGTTTGGTTTTACGCCTGGTTACACGGTCTGGACATTACATGGTGAGTCTGCCCAACGTGCCAGAGCATGGTACCGGGGCCGCAGACATGGTGCAAGACTTTAACGATGCTCGGGACTCGGACGAGGAGATGGAGGAATCTGCAAAGGCCTTCACTGAAATGTTGGATTCCTCAAAACGTCCTCTCCACGAGCACACTGAGCTTTGTCAGCTGGATGCCATCTCACAAATAATGGCTTTGAAGGCTCAATTCAACTTGGGCAGAGAATGCTACGACGCGATGATGACAGTTTTCGGACGATTTCTACCCAAAGGCCATGTGCTACCTCCAAACCTGTACCAGTCAGACAAAATCCTACGTGCTCTTAAGATGCCCTATGAGAAGATACATGCCCGTGAGAAAGGATGTGTCTTATTTAGGCTTCAGTATGAGGACTTGAACTATTGTCCCATTTGCAATTCTTCCAGGTATGTTGTGGTAGACAACGGTATGGGTGAGAAGACGCAGACCAAAATACCCATTAATGTTCTTCGGTATATGCCAATCGTACCAAGACTTCAACGTCTTTTCATGGTCGAAGAGACGGCCAGACAGATGACATGGCACAAAACGGGCAAAAGAACCGAACTAGATGTAGATGGGAATGTGATGATGGTGCACACATCGGATGGTGAAGCGTGGAAGCGCTTCGATGCATTACATAAGGAAAAAAGGCAGATCCAAGGCATCCTCGAGTCGCCGTCAGCACAGATGGGTTCAGTGTGTTTGGTCAGATGGCAGCCCCATACAGCTGTTGGCCCGTGTTTGTCATTCCACTCAATCTCCCCCCCGGGCAGATTATGCAAAGAAAGAACATTTTCCTGACGTTGATAATTCCAGGGCCCAACTATCCGGGGAAGAATATGAATGTGTACATGCATCCACTTAAGGACGAATTGCAAGAAGCTTGGGATAATGGGTTCAAGACATATGACGCCTTTAGCAAACAGAACTTCATAATGCGTGCCTGGTACATGTACTCGACGCATGACTTGCCGGCGTATGCGCTATTCGTTGGCTGGTGTGTGCATGGAAGGTTCCCGTGCCCCACATGCAAGGGAGCTCTTGAGTTTCGTTGGCTGACGGCGGGGCACAAGTATAGTTGCTTCGACTTGCATAGACAGTTTCTAGATCCTCGCCATAAGTTCAGGAAAGACAAGAAGAACTTCATGAAAGGTAGAGTTGTCAAACACTCTGCACCACCTGCGTTGACAGGCCAACAGACCCTAGATCAGATAAATGCTCTCGAGCCAGATCCAGAGCGTCCAGGGTATTTCAAGGGGTATAATAAGGAACACGCATGGACTCACAAGACATGCTTCTGGGATCTGCCTTACTTCAAAGACCTCCTTTGCCCACACAACATCGACGTGATGCACACTGAAAAGAATATCGCCGAAGCCATTTTTGGTACATTGTTTGGCATAGAGGGGAAATCAAAGGATAATACTAAGGCTAGAGACGATCTAGAGGAGCTCTGTGATAGACCGTTACAAAACATGCAAGAACCGAAAGGAAAGCGGAACTGGAAGAAGCCAAAGGCATGGTTCAATCTTGGAAGGCCAGCTATGAATGAAATTCTTTTGTGCATGAAAATGCAGTTGATGTTCCCCGATGGGTATGCAGCAAATCTAAAGAGGGGAGCGAGTCTTGATAAATTGAAAATATTTGGTCTAAAAAGTCATGATTGGCACATATGGATAGAGCGGATAATGCCGGTGATGTTGCGTGGCTTCATCCCTGAGGATGAATGGCTAGTACTGGCAGAGCTGAGCTATTTCTTCCGTGTTCTTTGTGCGAAAGAACTATCGCCTGGCCTCCTAGAAGAAATGGAACAGTTGGCGCCGGAGTTGATCTGCAAGTTAGAGATGATCTTTCCGCCAAGCTTCTTTAATCCAATGCAACACTTGATTTTGCATCTCCCGACCGAGGCACGATTGGGGGGGCCGTGCAAAATCGTTGGTGCTACTCAACTGAGAGGATGCAGAAGACGCTTCGAGCAAAATGTAAAAATAAACATAGAATAGAAGCATCGATGGCCGAGGCATTCATCACTGAGGAGGCGTCAAACTTCGTGACAGCACACTACGAAGCCAAAAATCGTCATTTGCATAATCCGAAGCCTCGGTACAATGCTGACGAGCCTACAAAGGGTCAATCCAACCTCAGCCTATTCAAAGGGAATCTCGCACCATCCAGTGCTTGGAAACCAGTATCGTTGGATGTTGAAGAATGGAGGACCATTTCGCTGTATCTCTTTAACAACCTAACAGAAGTACGTCCGTACATCGAGTAAGATCTCGTTACATTGTTTCGCAACTTCTAATTTCTTTGAACTGCTCTTATTCATGGATATTTGATGCAGTCGATACGTCGCCATATTCTCGTATGGAGCGGTGATCCTAAAGGATTCGTCGAAGAGTATGAGCTTCTGGCAAAGCAAGGAGGCGAATATCCCAGTTTCATCTCTTGGTTCAAAAAACGGTAATTTCCATTAGACCCTTTCATTTCTTTGGCTAATTTGCGACTAATGCAACAATCCTTTCTTATTAAACTTGTAGGCTAATTCAGAGATTATGGATGCCGAATTGAGACAAGTAGCTAATGGTTTTGACTATAAGGTCCATTCATTTGACAATTACGACATCAACGGGTATCGCTTTCGTACCTATGGCAAAGAGCTATCTATGGCCGACCGAAAGTCTACAAATTGTTGTGTCTCTGCTATCGGCGAAGGAGGTGTCGAGTATTATGGAAGAGTTGAAGCAATTTATGAACTTCAATTCTATGGTGATAACCCACCAAACGTCGTACTCTTCAGATGTTATTGGTTCCAGCCCAGGGAGACTAGAAGGACTCATGAACATATAGGGCTAGTCGAAATCAAACAAAGCACCCATTTGGATGTTCCCGATGTCTATATTACGGCTCAACAGGCAACCCAAGTTTTCTATCTACCGTGGGCCTGTCAAAGTGATCCAAATCTCAGTGGTTGGGATGTCGTTTATGAAGTGCCGCCACGTGTTAGACCACCTCCCCCCAATGAAGAGGATTATGAACGTCACATTAACCAAGACACATATGACGAAGGAGAATTCTTCCAAGAAACACGTCTTGCCAAAAAACGTTTCAAGAAACGCTCTACTCCACCCCAGAACATTGAAGTAGACAACGATAGTGAATCCGACCCTGAGCCGGAACAAGAAGAGCCGAAGAAGAAGAAGTTACTGCTGCAGATGACCTGTCAATGCTTGAACGATTACGTAAAGGTGGCCTTCCACATGATGATGCATTTATTAATGATGATGATGAGCACGTCATTACCGATAGTGATGATGATGATGCATTTATTAATGATGATGATGAGCACGTCATTACCGATAGTGATTCTTAGGTATTCAAATTTTTATGTTGTACTTTGTATGATTTATATAGTTGGTATGTATAATTTTCTTACTTTGTATGATTGTTTCTTATACATAGTGCCATGGTCTTGATTTCCGTCCCCGTCGGCCCTCGCCCGCTTTATGATTCGGATGTGGTAAATTCTCTTTCATAACTATTTGTTGCATTTCGCATTTATGACAATTATGGCCATCAAGTTGACATAGAGATATTTTAATCTAGGAGGTATGTGAACCGGAATTTGAAACCGACCCTCTTGTCGAGAAGTTAAATTTAGTTGAAAAAGAAAATGAGTATTTGAAAGAAAAAATTAAAAGAATTGAAGAAGAGAAGATGACATTGGAATTGTATGTTGCCGATGTCATCGATGACCACAAGATGAAGATGAATGCAATGCGCTTGAAGATGGATGCAATGCGCCTGAAACTTAAGAAGATTAGAAAATATGCCATTGATAATGAGGCTTGGTATCATTATGCCGTTGGATCAATTGTTACCTTAGTTGCGATCTTCATCATATTTGTTGTGATGAGGGTAAGTTTTCTCTAATGTTTTGCTTTACAAATGGATACTTAGCTTATTTTCCTCCTAAATGGCATAATTACCTAAGTTAGATAAAAAACTGAGCTACACTTAGCTTATTCAGTTCATTTATGACATACTTAGCATACTTAGGTCAAAATGGCATGATAATCTTTGTTACCTCCAAAATGATATAGACTTAGCTTATTTTCCTCGAAAATGACATAATAACCTTACTAAGCTCCAAAATGACCTATTTACCTAGCTTATCTCTAAAATGACCTACACTTAGCATTTTTACCTAGCTTAGCAATAAAATGACATTTTTACATACCTTAGTTAGAAGAAGAAGAAGATAAGAAGAGGAGAGGAGAAAAAGAAAGAGAAGAAAAATCCTTGTTCTTCTTCTTCTTCTGATTCTTCTTCTTTTTCTTCTTCTTCTTCTTCTTCTTCTTCTTCTTCTTCTTCTTCTTTTCCTTTTTCTTTTTCTTCTTCTTCTTCTACCTAGTCTTCTTCTTCTTCTTCTTCTTACTTTCTTCTTCTAACTTTCTTCTTTCCCTATTTGCAGATTTGCTTAAGATGAGGAAGCTTGCGTCGATGGAGTCTACTCTTCTCTTTATGCTTCCTGTTTGTTTTGATGTTGTAGGATGAACAATGTGAAACTTGCTACCTATATATGGATGTATGGATGAAACCATTGTATGCTTGTTGTTGGATATGTTGGCTAGCTATATATGTTGCATATGGACTTTTGATTTGCTATGCATATGTGTTGGATGATCATATCCATATGGCAGGGATATGATTTGGTATGTATATGTGTTGGTATGCTTATCAAAAGTATTTTCATATGTGTATATATATATATATATCTGTGAAATTCTGTGAAATTGAATGAATTTAAGAAAAAACAGAAGAAAAAAACAAGGGCTATACAGGATCTTTGCCGTCTGCTAGCGGACGGCAAAGCTCTTTTCCGTCCGCTAGCAGACGGCAAAGAGGACACGTGGCAGTCACCTGTGCAAACTGGCAACACTGGCTGCCTATTTGGTCGACGGCAAAGTGACCAAATAGGCCTAGCAAACAGGGTCATCTATGTCGTCTGCTGGCTGACGGCATACCTAGCCATGTGGTAGCATCCCAGTGTTGCCCTAGTTAAGCTCTTTGCCGTCCGTCAGCGGACGGCAAAGAGCTTTGCCTCTTTGCCGCCGGCTGGCGGACGGCAAAGAACGCCGTTAACCCCTAACGGCTCTCACCTCACACCGCTGTCGTCCGTCGTCGTTGCCGTCTGCTGGCCTCGGATGGCTGACAGCACAATCCTTTGCCGTCCATTTCTATGAAGCGGACGGCAAAGAAGGCCTTTGCTGGCACGTGTTCAGCCAGACGGTTTGCCGTCCGCTAGCTGAAGGCAAAGGCTTTTGCCGTCCGTGATCCATGCCTTTGCCGTCTGCCATGGCAGACGGCAAAGAAGCTGATTCCAGTAGTGGCCCAATCAAAGGCCTTAACACGGGAAAGTTCCATTCCAATGGCAAGGACCGAGCCAAGCTTGATGAGTGGTTCCGATCCCTCGCCATAGATCAGCTCGAGAAGCTCTGTTTTAATGATGGGCATATGCACTTGCTGCCAACGTCTGCGCTCCGCCTCGCGCCCACGCTGCGCCTCACCAAGTTCGTGAACTGCCATTCCCCCCCCTAATGACGCGCCCGCTCTTTTTCTACCACGACTGAAGCACCTCGAGCTCGTCGCCATCTGCATCCCAAAGGATGACATGGAGCACCTGCTCTGCGGCTGTACTACACTCGAGTTCCTTCGTCTTCAGGCGATGAATTGGTCGAGTACCTTGCACATCACCTACAGGACTCTCCGGACTATTTATGTGTGTTGCTGGTGCTGCAACGAGAGATCAAAAAAGGTAGACCACAATATGGTCATTGAGGACACACCTTCACTTGAGAGATTACTTGTAGTTGATCAACAAGGTCCAACAACAATCAATGTCATTTCTGCACCGAAATTGACAGTGGTGGGCTACTCATCTGTCAAATACTACTACTTTTAGGTACAACAGTCGCCTTATACCTCTCCTTCTTGAGTCAACATTATTTCTAGTTTTGAAGATGTATGTTCGTCTGTCATCCAGCAAAGCTTCACCCAGATTCTGGGCATAGTGAAGGTCTTGGCACTAGAATCTGTCGGCCCCAATCTGGACCAAGTTGTTAGTTGCCTGAGATGCTTTCCGTGCCTGAAGAAGCTGTATATCGAGGAGATGTTCCTTTCCTGTTAAATGTTAACCATAAGGGAGTTCAACTTTTTGCACCTTTTCCAAAGTTTACAATGACAATGTACTATGATTTCTGAAGGAATTTTGGAGGATTTCAGGACATACACCCCCACCCCATATTGGTTGCTTGATTCATATGGTTACAATCCATAAGCATTTCTCCTTTGGATTCATCTGTACTAGTTTTCTTAGGGAATTTTTCATCCAATCCAACCTCTTGTGAAGAAGGCTACATGTTTCTAGATTGTAATCAAATGCCCATGTTAATCATGTCAGATCGAAGATGGCACGTTGGTGCATTTTACAAATCCTGCAAACCAAATAGGACTGTAGTAGTGTTCAAAACTGCATGTAGGCACTAACACATTCTCTTCTTTTGCAGATAATAATAGGCCCGGAGGTGGATAATGTTTATAACGACAATCACATCGAATGCCTGGATCTGCATCTCTCAAATATTACTTTGAACTCCTACCGAGGGACCTTACCGGATATTACACTCGCCAGGTTCTTTCTTTCCAGAGAAAGGGTGTTGAGGGTATTGAGGTTGAATACACATTTAATTAGGAAAGATGAATGGTATGTTGATAAGAGCCGGCCGGTACTGCAAAATGGAAGAGGCTCCAAAAAAGCTAAACTTCGTATTGGAAGAGCATATGACAGAGTAATTGGAAGTCATTGTGTCAAACCCATAGATGACTTGTCAGCGGCTGATCCCTTTGCAGAAATGACGAAGTATGCAATGTGTGAATTTGGGCATTGTAATATTTTAATTTGAACCTTGCAATCGTTATGGTATTTGTTATATTGAACCATTTCTGTTCTCTTTTCTCAACGCAAACAGTTCATCCGAGTGAACCGCATGTCGTATATCGCACATGCCTTCATCTGGCTGGCCATTTCTTTTGCGTTGCCTAATCACAAACAGTTCATCTGAGTGAACCGTATGATGTACATTGCACACACCTTGATCTGGCTGACTGTTTCTTTTGTGTTTCCTAATCACAAACAGTTCATCTGAGTGAACCGTCTGATGTACATCGCACACACCTTCATCTGGCTGCCCATTTCTTTTGTTCCTCCTCATCGCAAACGGTTAATTGAACTGAACCGTATGCCCTGCATCGCACACGCAACTAAAATCTGAACCGTGTTTCATGCATACTCCATCGCAAACGTTTTCCACCTTTTTGACGGGTTTTTTACACCATCGTTTGCGATTATTGCATCGCACACAGTTTCGTCGAAGGGTCTCTGGTCGTAGTGTCGCGTTAGCAGCATCCTGCAGTAGTGTATAATCTAGTTGTGATGTTCACGTGCGCACACAATGATACAATAGCCTGTTTGTTTTATATCGGTTTGCCCATGATATGAATGATATCATACTATGTTCATCCTACTTTAAACCATGTCTCTTTATCCTTAGATGTCAATGTGAGGAAATAGACAATACAGTAGGCATGCTACATGGACATATGTTCCGAAAGTGATTTTATTATGTAGTTGGCACTACAATACATGCTAATGTATTACAGTAGTTCACCAAAATAATTATGTATAAACGTGAAACCTACTTTGTTTGTTTTTGTCTCATTAGTAACTTATCTGGTACACTAATCTACAAGTTAACAGCAAGCTATGGCACAAATGATTGAACAGCCACAACCACCTAAAGTTGACGAGGCTACCACAGGAACAATGTCACCTCTTGCTGCAGTGCGTCAGTATCTCACCACTAACAGTGCAAAAAGCACCTTCCTGTGTAATTCTGGGTTGGTTGTCAAGGTAACCTCATCCAAATCGCGTACTGAACAAAATCTTCCGGCTAGACAGAGTGATATATTTGTGCTCCAGACAAAAGTCCAATCCCTAATGGACGTCGTTTCAGAAACAAGAATAGTGGTTGACAAATGTCGTCAAGATATGAATGGTTTTGAAACCAAACTATCAGACATTTGCTTCATTGTTCAAGAGCAACGGCGGAAAAAAGGGGAAGATCGTGCTGCTCCATCAGATTCTACAGCCTCAAATATTAGCACTCAGGTCAAATGATCTGTGCTTCTATACATCTGATGGTGCTTTAATCTGCAAGGATTGTAAAATTTATGCCAACATGCCTTTTGTTTTATTGTTGGAATTTATTTTGTTGTGATACAGCATTTATGCTGCTGCAAAACACTACTGCAGGATGCTACTAACACTGGTACAGCGACATGCTATACAAACGGTTTTTAACCCCTTTCCGCGACGGCATTTGGAACCGTCGCCAACTGAGTGTGGGTGATAGGGGGGTCCTTCCCACACGACCCAGAAACCGTCGGGGATAGGCCCTCCTAGGACACCAAATGAGCTCGTGTGTGATCGAGCGAGGCATCGAAACCCAATCATTTCCGTAGGTATGTACATCCCACACGGTGAATCCTAGAAAATCATTTCCGTAGGTATGTACATCCCACACGGTGAATCCCAGAAAATCATTTCCGTAGGTATGTACATCCCACATGGTGAATCCTAGAAAAACACTTCCGTAGGTATGTATATCACACACAGTTCTTTGTGTGGAAATGTTTGTGCAAGGTGGCCTAACGCAAACAGTTCGATGCCGGAAGCCGTGTGTGATAGTTAGTTGATCGAACACGCCTACTTTCTAGAAACCGTGCGGGTTGTTTGAGTTCATCGCCCACGGTGCTGTCTGAGTAACCGTCTGCAATAGAAAACCCCAATAACCAGGGTAATTAGCCTATTATTGATAATCCATGTACTAATCAAACTGATATTTCTTATAAAACACACCAGATATTTCATATCCGTATAAAAGCAACCAGGATTTCATAATCGAATTACATCAGATAGCTTCGGCACTCAGTTACGCCATTACACAACAGCACCAAGTTTCACATGTAGCATCAAAAACCTTTGGAAAGTAGCATCATACACGGTAAATAGACAGATGAATCTCATCTGGGAAACTGTAGAAGTGGAAGGCAAATATTGAGCCTTCAGTGATGTTGAATGTCCTTGCAACTTTAGGCCAACCTTCGTCCTCTTCAGGAAGACTTCAATATTGTACCGTGGGTGTTGAATGAATACCTTCCTCGCCTCTTGACCATGCAGGTGGTTTGAGAGGTAATCATCGGTGAACTGCTTTGAAAAGTACTAAAAACAAAGCTATGCATAAATCGCTGTTGTAAATTTTGAAATGGCGCAAGGGGTAAAAACAAGGTAAAAGAGTTGGTACCATCCTATAGTTGACTGATGTCTTCTTCATTGTGCAAACAAAGATCTTGCTATTATTCGTCACAATTTTCTTCATCCTAACAATCTTTCTGAGTTTCTTGACTTGACTGATATTCATGGACATCTCATTTCCCCATATGCAAAATGGGTCGAACAGTGGGTCTAAGCCTCTGGCAGCAGGACCTACATGCGCAAAACCAAATTGTAAGAAACCTAAATATTAGAATGATTCCTACAACTGCACAATAATGTGCTATTAGCCAAAGGACCCTGCTTGAACAAACCTCGATGGTAAACCGCAGTATCTCCCATTGTTTCCCTGCAACACACATAAGGAAGATCTTGATCAGGTTAACTGAGAGTTGCCATACTATCGATAGAATATGTATTGAGTACAGCCAAATTCGATTGGTGTCCCATGCATAACAATACAAAATTGTACCCACAACAAATGAAAATCAAATTGCAGAACTTAACCAAACAGTTAAATAGACAGCAGATCAAATGAACCAAAATAGTTAACTGAGCACGACATTGCAGAATAGAAACATGTACTAGAAGCTAAGACAGTTAACAAAACAAAGAATGCTTGAGAACAGTACTACGAAATGTAGCAATTGTTGGACCAAAGTGTTAATTGAACATTACATTTCAGAGGACCAAACTGTTAACTGAACATTAGATTGTACTACGAAATGTAGCAATTGTTGGACCAAAGTGTTAACTGAACATTACATTTCAGAGGACCAAACTGTTAACTGAACATCAGATTGCATATTAACATTACAGAGGACAAATCACTAGAAGGCACTTGCGGTGGCCTCAAGAAAACAGCACGGACTGTATTTTAAAGTAGACAACCGCGTGGCGGTGTCGACGGTGGCCTCGAAGACGAGGTGCTCCTCCAAGATTTGGCGGTCGACACGCATGGTAGCCATAGCGACCTCGTGCGCGCGTGCGGTCGCATGCTACTGAGCTCCACGTTATACTGCGTGCAAAATAGCTGTGGGCGGCGCTTAATTGGAGGAGGGGGTAGTGATTTCGGTGGAAGGTGTCGCATCGTCGATCTGGGCATGTGGGACGGGAAAGGAGGAGGATGGTGTGGGTGGGGTGTGGATTACCTGACCATATCGACGAGGCCGCGCAGCAAGAAGAAGGGTCGGCGGCGAGGAGGTCGCGCAGCAAGAAGAATGGTCGCCAGCAAGGAGGCGGCGCTTCAAGAAGAAGGGTCGACGGCGAGGAGGCGGTGCTGCAAGAAGAAGGGTAGCCGGCGAGGAGGAGGCGCTGCAAGGGCGAGGAGGCTGAGCTGCCAGTAAGCAACAGTGAAGGTTTGAACTTGGAAAGCAAGGAGGAACAGTGGAAATGTGGCTTTTGGTAGGAGGCAGGGGCGGGGAGATAGATATTTCCGCGGTGGCAAAAAAATTTCGCTCGGTGCCGCGAGAAACTGGCGCGCAAGTGTGGTTCAAGCGGGGGCAGCGGACTGTAGACGACGAAGCTACCTGCATAAGCCAGACAAGACGGTGCGCCAAGATATTTTATATCGCATCCCACACGATTCTTTCTAGTAAACTGTTTGTGGTATACCTGATTTTTTCATTATGTTTTGAAAGAAAAAATGGTGCTACGGAGGGAAAGGATGGTGTTTGAATTGCTAGAACATTTACATACAGTGAACATCCAACTAGTACATGAGTGTCGTGTTTAAATTTGGAATTATTCCAGGTTCGTTTGGCATTTTTATGCATTAATTGAGTTTCTGGGCATTTAATGTGCATAATTCAAATTTGAACTACAAGCACAGGCTCCAATGCACCAAAGTTTGTTGAAAAATCACATGTGTGTCTTTGGGTGAATTTATAGGTCCCATGCAAGAAATGGGAATGAAATTCAAACATCTGGGCGTCGTGGCTCGGCCGGAAAGATTGAGAAACTTGGTTTTTTAATTCCTGTAAATCCAAAACACGCCTGAACATCATGAAACTTGGCATGGTGTCATGACATGGCACCAACATGCTGCGGTAATTTTTTTGGCCGAATTGGGACAAGCTTTGGTGTAAGCTTCTTGCAAACCGGAGCTTCCCTCAAGAAGGCTCGTGGTTCCGAGAGGGAACGTGTCACCTCCGTGTGCGAAACGAGATATGTACACTGCCTTCTCCCGCCTTATTTGTTTACACAGGCAGATTAGACCAAATAGAAGTATCGTGCTAAAATTCGGAATTATTCCGGGTTCGTTTGGCCTTTTTTATACATTAATTGAGTTTCTGCGCATTTAATGTGCATAATTCAAATTTGAACTACAAGAACATGCTCCAGTGCACCAAAGTAGGTTGAAAAATCACATGTGTGTCCTTGGGTGAATTTATAGGTCCCATGCAAGAAATGGGAATGAAATTCAAACATCTGGGTGTCGTGGCTCGGCCGGAAAGATTGAGAAACTTGGTTTTTTAATTCCTGTAAATCCAAAACACGCCCGAAAATCATCAAACTTGGCATGGTGTCATGACATGGCACCAACATGCTGCGGTAATTTTTTTGGCCGAATTGGGACATGCTTTGGTGTAAGCTTCTTGCAAACCGGAGCTTCCCTCAAGAAGGCTCGTGGTTCCGAGAGGGAACATGTCACCTCCATGTGCGAAACAAGATACGTACACTGCCTTCTCCCGCCTTAATTTTTTACACAGGCATATTAGACCAAATAGAAGTATCGTGCTAAATTTTGGAATTATTCCGGGTTCGTTTGGCCTTTTTATACATTAATTGAGTTTCTGCGCATTTAATGTGCATAATTCAAATTTGAACTACAAGCACAGGCTCCAGTGCACCAAAGTTGTTTGAAAAATTACATGTGTGACCTTGGGTGAATTTCTAGGTCCCATGCAAGAAATGGGAATGAAATTCAAACATCTGGGCGTCGTGGCTCGGCCGGAAAGATTGAGAAACTTGGCTTTTTAATTCCTGTAAATCCAAAACTGTCGGCATTCTGGGAACGGGGGTCCCCAGACTTGCCTGCCTGCGGCCTGCGGTGTGGCTCAAGGGGTGGCCCAGTACGGCCCATCTTCATCAACCCAAGCTCAAGACCCTCGCGAGGGGCCAAGCCTCGCGGGGCGGACGACGCAAGGCTTCCTCAGGGACGGCCTCACCAGGAAGGCTCGCGAGGAGGCGGAGAGATCAAGGCAGGGGTACCTCGTGAGGTGCTCGTGACGCAAGCCATGACGATCAAGGCCAGGCGGGCGCCAGCCTGCGCAGTGTCCTTGTTTCCTCTTTGGTGCAAAGGGGGCAAGCGCAGGCGCGGAGTACCAAGGCATCGAGCAAAGGTTACCATTCCGGTGCAACGAGACTAAGACCAGCAGAGCGGCAGGACGGAGGTCACCGTGGAGCCCAAGACGGCGTCATCGCCAGTGCCTTTGGCAGTCGAAGACCACCTTTAGTCAGGATAACTTGTACTAGATGTTCCCCTTCAAAATGGCCGTTGTTGGCGCCCTTCCCGCTCAATATTTCGGAAGAGGACCAGGGCCTCTATATATAGGGCTAGCCACCACAGTAGGAGGCAACTAGGCCTCAGGCATCTCATCGGAGAGGATCGATCCTAGCTAAAACACACCGCACCAGCTCAAGAACACCCCTCGCGAGGCTGTTCTTCCTCTGTACTGTTCATCATCAGCCCCTAAGGCAATCCACCTCACCACACACTGGATTAGGGTATTACACCACAACGGTGGCCCGAACCAGTATAAACCTCGTGTCTCTTCTGTTCTTGATCGTGTAGCTTAGATTCTCAGCGAGGCGTTGGGACGTGGATCGGTAGGGGGAAGATCTCCGCGCGCACCCCAGAGTTAGAACCTTAAGGGTTTTGCCAGAACCCCATATCCGACATTTGGCGCGCCAGGTAGGCGTGCGCCGGGATCTTTCTTCCGCCGCCCCGCGTTCGATCGTTCGTCGCATCCATGGTAGACGCTCGCCGAGCTTGTGCCGAGCGTCAGGCTGCTCTCGCCGCCCACGTCGCCTAGACGGCCCCCGTCGGTGGGCCTCCCCGTCGTTCTCCGTCGCCTGCCTCCACCGGCCCGACGGGGAACGAGCAGCAGGCATCGTTGATGCATCCCTCGGTGCGGCGGGAAGGCCGCACTGCCACTCCGTCGCTGACTCCAGTCGGTTCGTTGTCCCACGCCCGTCGTGCTCCGTGGATGCACATGCCGCGCTGCTCCTGGCACGTGAGCTCCTGCACTACCGCCCCATCGACGACCTCTACGAGGAGTGGATCGCCGGCATCACCGAGCTCGTCAGCGCCGCGGGGGGCTCTCCTATGATGTCCCTCTTGCTGCCTCGCCCTCTGTCCTGCGCGGGTGATGCAGCTCAGGGGGCGCCTCCGCCACCTCCTCCCCAAGAAGGTGCCCTGGCTCCAAGGCGCGCGGCTCCTGGGCGAGACCCACCGCGTCCGGCGCCCGCGCGACAAGAAAGGAGCTGCCAAGAAATCCCTCGTCCCCAAGAAGGCGCTCGTGTGCTCCCAGCTCCAGAGAGTCAAGACCGCATCCCTGCGCCAGCACGTCAAGACCCCGCGCTGCCCCCGGCAGCGGCGCGCAGGAACCACCAAGAGCAAGCCCAACTTTAGCAAGGGGCTCCGGTGACCAAGGTAGGTTGCCGCGCCTTCACCACCGAGCTACGCAGTGTCGCCTGGCCGGGCAAGTTCAAGCCGGACCTGCCTCCCCGGTACGACGGCACTGCCGACCCCGCAGAGTTCCTGCAGCTCTACGAGCTGGGCATCGAAGCGGCCAACAGAGACGAGAAGGTCATGGCGAATTGGTTTCCCATGGCGCTCAAAGATGGTGCCCACACCTGGCTCCTGAACCTACCCCCTGGCACGATCTCCTCTTGGGACGAGATGCGCACCCGCTTCATCGCCAACTTCTAGGGCACTCGCGACCGTCCTCTGGCCGTGGGTGACCTGTGTCGCATCAAGCAGCAACCAGAAGAGACCCTGCAAAAGTACATCCCGCGCTTCAACAGCGCTCGCCTCAAGATTCCCAAGGTGACTGAGGAGGCCATCATCTTAGCGTTCTCTGATGGCGTCCGCGACGTCAAGATGAAGGAGGAGCTGGCAATCCACGAGGAACTGTGCATGTCCCTAGAGCTGTTCAACCTAGCGACCAAGTGCGCAAGGGCTGAGGAGGGGCGCCTCTCCCTTCTCGAACTCCCAGCTGCTGACCCTGAAGAGAAGAAAGCCAAGGTCAAAGATGGGAAGCGCAAGGGAGCAGCCTTGCTCGCAACAGAGCCAGACATGAAGCACGGCAGGGAATGGCCAGAGTCGTCCAAAGGTACCCGGTACTGCGTGTACCACGACCTCCACACCCACAACACCAGCGAATGCCAAGAGCTCAGGGCCGTGCGAGAAGGATGTATCGGTCGATGCCCCGAGTGCAATGATCGGGGCTACGGCCGAGGATGAGGAAGAGGTGGAGGACGATGGGACGACCGGGGCCCTCGCCAAGGGTGGCGTGACCGACCTCACGAGGACCGCTGGCAGGACCAGCCTCGCGAGGAGGCTTGGAGGGATCGGCCTCGCGAGGATCGCCCACAGGGCAACGCAGGCCTTCCTCCTCTGCCGCCACCGCCAAGAAGGAATGATGACCATCATCAGGACGAGGGGGCTGGGGGCTTCCAGGAGCCACATGCTATCGCTTGCATCCTGGGCGGTGCCCAGGCCCCAGCCTCTTAGCGCATCTTCAAGCAGTTTGCCCGCGAGGTGAACGCAGCCCTCCCTAGGCTCGAGGCCACGCGCCCTCTCAGGTGGTCCGCGTGCGCCATCACGTTCAGCTCAGCGGATCAGCTCAAGTGTGCGGCTATAGCCGGTGTCCTTCCAATGCTTTGTTCCCCAGTCATCAGCAATGTGCAAGTTACCAGGACCCTCATCGATGGTGGCGCAGGACTCAACGTCCTGTCCGTCGAGACATTCAACGACCTCCAAGTGCCTCATGACCAGCTTCAGCCAACCAAGCCCTTCTCAGGAGTCACCGACGGCTCCACCACTCCGATAGGGCAGATTCGCCTCCCTGTCACTTTCGGACAGCGCAAGAACTATCGTACCGAGCTCATCGACTTCGACGTTGCCCACATCCGCCTGCCATACAATGCCATCCTCGGATACCCGGCCCTGGCCAAGTTCATGGCAGTGACTCACCATGGTTACAATGTCCTCAAGATGCCGGGAAGCGGCGGAGTCATCACAGTCCCCTGCGAAGAGAAAGATGCAGTGTGTTCTCTCCAACGTGCCTTCCAAGCTGCCTCAGTCGAGGACCGAGACGACAAAAGAGGGAACCTTCCCGAGGCAGTCCTCAAGAAGAAGACGACGTCACCTAGCTCAAGGCCTCAGGAGGTTGGCACCTCCGGAGGCGCCGCATCAGGACATGCGCCCATGCAAGGGGCGCCTCCCTCCATCGCATAGGAAGGCGCGCCCGCCTCCCTCCTCGGGCAAGGCTCAAGGGCTCTCTCCTGGAGGGCCTCTAACTTTGCCAAGCTCACGAGGGAGGTGCTCGGGCACCACCTGGAGGCGTGCTTCGCGGCACGTTTCCCTCAGGAAGGCATGGGGCAAGGAGGGCCCAACCCTCAGGAATTCATCACCGAGGTCACTCAGGAGCTGCTGGAATCGAGAGTCATGTGCGGCGATTGCCGCCTACCTGGCGTAGCTCCCCATCCAGGCGAGGATGCCGGGCTGCGCGTCTGCATCGACTACCCAGGGCTCAGCCGAGTCGCATCCCAGGAGCGCTTCTGGCCTTCGCGTGTAGGACGTTGCGAGGGTCCGCCTCACAGCTATGTTCGCATGCCTTTCGGCCCGCCGAACGCGGCTGCAGCTCACCAGTGTCTGATGTGGAGCATTCTGGAAGCTCAGGAGGCCAGGCGTCACGCGGTCCTGGCGGAGATGGAGGCGGTCCTCAGGGAACCGCCTGGGCCCCCTGAGCCTCCCGAGGCTCAGGGCTCCGGTGGCTCGTAAGGGTTAGCTTCTTCACCGCGCATCGTCAGCTACTCCAACACTTGCTCCGCGATGGTATCAGGTGACATCTTTCGAGTTTCGTTTCGGCTGGGAGCGCCCTCAGGGCTGCATTATTCCCAGGTCGCGTGGGTCCATCCCTGTGGCATGTATCCATTTTGCTTATGTCTTTAGTTCACTTTGCTGGGGGCGTCCCTCGGGCTGCATCATCCCCAAGCCCCTCGGGCCTGACCCAGTGGCATGTATCTTTCCTGGATCTATCTATGTCAGTTTGCTTTTCATGTTTAACCTGCTTATGATTATCATCACTCGCCTATCGCGACCCCTTCTTCTCCCTCATGCAAACCGCTTGCACGTTAAAAGGGGGGCGCCTGAGCATCACGACTCAGGGGCTCTTACTAGCTCTCCAGCCCTCACCCCCCTGGCCTTGTCCACGGCATCGCGACCTGGCATACCAGCGGCGGCTGAGCTCGCTCGAGGGCCGGGACCTGAGGACGTAGAGCATTTGCATCTAACCACCTTGCAGGAACATTCAGCCGCCAAAGGCTCAAGATCAGGCGCAACCCGCCTTGAGGTAGGGCCTCGTGAGTCCCGCGCTAGCTCACGTGTGCCCAGATACACCTCGTCGAGCCCTACTGTGCCGGCCACGCATCAGGGCGGGGCTGTACACGCCCCGGGGGCTCCTCCCGGAGGGGGGCCCCCTCCCATGTACCAGTGGAAGCACCATGCTCCGCGCTGGCTGACGACACTGCCGAGGAGCGGCTATGCCCGTACACATACGGAAGTGCTATGCTCCGCGCTAGTGATAAACAACTGAGGGAAGCTCACGGCTGTATCAACCTCAGGGAGCCCAGAGCTCAATGTCTGGCCTCATCACAACGCCTCCCCTCAGGAGCGCCACGCGAGGGGGCTGGACACGGGGGCTACGCCCGGGTCACGCCCGAGCGCACGCCGCCCAGCCAGGTCCCTCGGACCTGGTCATCGCGCGCCCCTCCCCGAGCGGAGCCAAGGTTTGAAGACCGTTTGAGCATCAAGGGGGACTCCTGAGCATCGCGACTCAGGAGCCTAACTGGTCACGTAGCCCCTCACTCCTTGGTCCCGTCCTGGTTTCCGGTCGGGGCTAACGGCGGTTGAGGTATGCGCGGGGCCGGGCCCTGCCGACGTAGAACGACAGAAATACTACTACACCCCCTCCCTATTTGTCGTTTGCGCGTCAAGGGGGACTCCTGAGCATCGTGACTCAGGAGCCTAACTTGCCACGTAGCCCCTCACTCCTTGGTCCCGTCCTGGTTTCCGGTCGGGGCTAACGGCGGTTGAGGTATGCGCGGGGCCGGTACCTGCCGACGTAGAACACAAGGCAAATAGGAAGGAAACCGCAAAATCTCACAAATTCAGAAGCAAATATTACAAACCATAAATTGTTCTCACGATACCAAACCCAAGTCTAAATGCCTCCACGAGGCACAGTGCATATCGCAGGAATTGAAATAGGGAAGAAGCCGCGAGGAGATCACCCCTGAGCAGCGCCGTCGCCCATGGTGGGGTCACGCTTGTCAGCTCCACCTCCCGAGGCCGCGGAACCAGCGGTACCTGCCTTGGGCACGGTGGCGAAGGCGCAGAACTTCGCCAGCAAGGCTTCCACACGACCCTTCACGGCTTCAGCAGCAGCGGCGGAGTGCGCGGCATCCACAGGCTCTAGCAGGTCGTCAAGGTTGGCGTCGGGGTTGTGAAGGTAGACGTGGCTGAGGATCTGCGTCAGCGCCGCGAAGGAAAGGACGCGAGCTCCAACCTTGGCCATTGGGCCGATGCCGTCCACGACCTCCTCAAGCGCCTCAACTAGGAAGGGAAGCAGCTTGGCAGGGCCGTCAGTGGCCCTGGCTAGCGGCTTATCCAGACCATCTTCGTAGAGCGACTACAGCGCCTTGCGGGATCTCACCTCGTAACCCTTGAAGGCCGCGCGATCCTCAGCCAAGACCTTCGCCTTGGCATCCAGCTCAGTCCTCCCCGCCTTCAGCTTCTGCTCCAGAATCTTCAGTCGGCTGCGATCGGCGGTCAGCTCGGCGTCGGTCCCCGATGGCGGCCTCCCAAGCCTTCATATCTTCCTCCTTCGCCTGGCGGTCGCGAACCTCCTTGGCGAGCTCATCGCGCAAGCCTTGCAGCTCGTCCTCCAGTGCCTTGCAGCGGCCTCGGACAGTCGAAGCATCCTTCAACACCGCGTCGTGAGTGGCTATGGCCTGGGAGGTGACTTGCTTCTCCCCCTCGGAAGCTGTCACAACCTGACTCAGTGCCACTCGGACGAAGGCGTCGGAACGAACCCAGCCAGAGACCAGCTCCAGGCGCCCGGCCACCTGGCGGGGGTTGGCGCCCTGGAGATCTTCTCACAGCCGATTCAGCTCGTCAGCACGGTCCAAGGCGGCGGAGGAAGCAGAGGGGTCGGAGACCAGAGGAGCAGGAGGAGAAGACGGCAGCGTGATCACGGCATGGGAGGTCGGGAGCTCCTGAGCCTTGGCAACCTCAGCAACGGCATCAAGCACAGGAACCTCCAGAGTTAGAGGGGCCACGGGGGCTGACACCCCGCCAGGGCGCCCTTCCTGGCCTCGTGAGGACGACCGGGCAAGGGAGGTGCGAGCTCCAGTGCCTCCCCTTCCCGCAGGAGAAGGCGCGGCCACAACGGACGAGCTTGCCCCGGGCGATCTCGCCCCAGCCCCGAGTCATGTAGACCTTGCCCGGAGCGACGACCTCGACCTCCGCTCCGGTCGCGGGGGTGCGGCAGTCGGCGTGCTACAGCCAGAGCTCAAGAGGTCCCCTTGGCGGCATATCGAAGGCAAAGAAAGTAGGAAGACGTATCCAAGAGCTCAGAGGCATGGCGGCGCGGAGTACGAGCTCGCGAGAGGAATCCGCGGTGTGGACTCCAGGGGCGATGGAGCGCACCGCCACAACTCAACGACGTCGCCGACGGCGCGGACGACGTCGCTCGGCGTCTCCCTCTCCAGGGCCCTCGGCCCGGGCGTACAGAGGAAGCAGAAACCCAGAGGGTGGGCGCTCGTACCAAGGCCTCGACGTCTCCGACCGGACAGCCTCGGCACGACGGCCGGGGACCGGCCGTTTCTTCGGCGGGAAACGGTCGGCGGGAGCGGGTCGGGCCCTTCTCGGAGGGCCTTGCCCTTCTCCTCGGCAGAGAACCGGCGGATCGGCACCATTGGCGTCAAGATGGAGGAAGGGCGAGGAAGAAGGAGCGGAGGAAGAAGAGATGGACTGCGGGGGCTCGCGCCCCTTCGTACTTATAGCCCAAAGGAGGCCAACCGTCGGCCTCCACGATCGTAGGTAATCATGACACTCTTTGCATGCAGGGACTCGTCAAATCGGGAAGTTGCCGAGGCAGCGTGGGGAAGCGGAGACGCCCACGTCCAATCAACCGCCACGCGGCGACCAAGGCCGCAGGCTATTGGAGCCCGTGGCGCTCCGCACTTGCCCTTTCGCTTCATAGCTAAGCCAAGCCCGAGCGCGCCTTGGGCCCGGGGGCTACTGCCGGCGTTCTGGGAATGGGGGTCCCCAGACTTGCCTGCATGCGGCCTGCGGCGTGGCTCAAGGGGTGGCCCAGTACAGCCCATCTTCATCAACCCAAGCTCAAGACCCTCGCGAGGGGCCAAGCCTCGCGGGGCGGACGACGCAAGGCTTCCTCAGGGACGGCCTCACCAGGCAGGCTCCCGAAGAGGCGGAGAGATCAAGGCAAGGGTACCTCGCGAGGTGCTCGTGACGCAAGCCATGACGATCAAGGCCAGGAGGGCGCCAGGCGGGCGTCGGCCTGCGCAGTGTCCTTGTTTCCTCTTTGGTGCAAAGGGGCAAGCGCAGGCACGGAGTACCGAGGCATCGGGCAAAGGTTACCATTCCGGTGCAACGAGACCAAGACCAGCAGAGCGGCAGGACGGAGGTCACCGTAGAGCCCAAGACGGCGTCATTGCCAGTGCCTTTGGCAGTCGAAGACCACCTTTAGTCAGGATAACTTGTACTAGATGTTCCCCTTCAAAATAGCCGTTGTTGGCGCCCTTCCCGCTCAATATTTGGGAAGAGGACCAGGGCCTCTATATATAGGGCTAGCCACCACAGTAGGAGGCAACTAAGCCTCAGGCATCTCATCGGAGAGGATCGATCCTAGCTAAAACACACCGCACCAGCTCAAGGACACCCCTCGCGAGGCTATTCTTCCTCTGTACTGTTCATCATCAGCCCCTGAGGCAATCCACCACACCACACACTGGATTAGGGTATTACACCACAACGGTGGCCCGAACCAGTATAAACCTTGTGTCTCCTCTGTTCTTGATCGTGTAGCTTAGATGCTCAGCGAGGCATTGGGACATGGATCGGTAGGGGGAAGATCTCCGCGCGCACCCCAGAGTTCGAACCTTAAGGGTTTTGCCGGAACCCCATATCCGACAAAAACATGCCTGAACTTCATGAATCTTGGCATGGTGTCATGACATGGCACCAACATGCTGCGGTAATTTTTTTGGCCGAATTGGGACAAGCTTTGGTGTAAGCTTCTTGCAAACCGGAGCTTCCTCAAGAAGGCTCGTGGTTCCAAGAGGGAACGTGTCACCTCCGTGTGCGAAACAACATACGTACACTGCCTTCTCCCGCCTTAATTTTTTTACACTGGCAGATTAAACCAAATAGAAGTGTCGTGCTAAAATTTGAATTATTCCGGGTTCGTTTGGCCTTTTTATACATTAATTGAGTTTCTGTGCATTTAGTGTGCATAATTCAAATTTGAACTACAAGCACAGGCTCCAGTGCACCAAAGTTGTTTGAAAAATCACACGTGTGTCCCTGGGTGAATTTCTAGGTCCCGTGCTAGAAATGGGAATGAAATTCAAACATCTGGGCGTCGTGCCTCGGTCGGAAAGATTGAGAAACTTGGTTTTTTAATTCCTATAAATCCAAAACACGCCTGGAAATCATGAAACTTGGCATGGTGTCATGACATGGCACCAACATGTTGTGATATTTTTTGGGCCGAATTGGGACAAGCTTTGGTTTAAGCTTCTTGCAAACCGGAGCTTCCCTTAAGAAGGCTCGTGGTTCCGAGAGGGAACGTGTCACATCCGTGTGCGAAACGACATACGTACACTGCCTTCTCCCGCCTTAATTTTTTTACACAGGCAGATTAGACCAAATAGAAGTATCGTGCTAAATTTTGGAATTATTCCCGATTCGTTTGGCATTTATTTATACATTAATTGAGTTTCTGCGCATTTAATGTGCATAATTCAAATTTGAACTACAAGCACAGGCTCCAGTGCACCAAAGTTGTTTGAAAAATCACATATGTGTCCTTTGGGTGAATTTCTAGGTCCCATGCAAGAAATGGGAATGAAATTCAAACATCTGGGCGTCGTGGCTCGGCCGGAAAGATTAAGAAAGATGGTTTTTTAATTCCTGTAAATCCAAAACACGCCTGAAAATCATGAAACTTGGCATGGTGTCATGACATGGCACCAACATGCTGCGGTAATTTTTTTGGCCGAATTGGGACAAGCTTTGGTGTAAGCTTCTTGCAAACCGGAGCTTCCCTCAATAAGGCTCGTGATTCCGAGAGGGAACATGCCACCTCCGTGTGCGAAATGACATACGTACACTGCCTTCTCTCGCCTTAATTTTTTTTACACAGGCAGATTAGACCAAATAGAAGTATCATGCTAAATTTTGTTATTATTCCGGGTTCGTTTGGCCTTTTTTATACATTAACTGAGTTTCTGCGCATTTAATGTGCATAATTCAAATTTGAACTACAAGCACAGGCTCCAATGCACCAAAGTTGTTTGAAAAATCACATGTGTGTCCTTGGTTGAATTTCTAGGTCCCATGCAAGAAATGTGAGTGAAATTCAAACATCTGGGCGTCGTGGCTCGGCCAGAAAGATTGAGAAACTTAGTTTTTTAATTCCTGTAAATCCAAAACACGCGTGAAAATCATGAAACTTGGCATGGTGTCATGACATGGAACCAACATGCTGCGGTAATTTTTTGGCCGAATTGGGACAAGCTTTGGTGTAAGCTTCTTGCAAACCGGAGCTTCCCTCAAGAAGGCTCGTGGTTCCGGGAAGGAACGTGTCACCTCTGTGTGCGAAATGACATACATACATTGCCTTCTCCCGCCTTAATTTTTTTACACAGGCAGATTAGACCAAATAGAAGTATCGTGCTAAATTTTGGAATTATTCTGGGTTCGTTTGGCCTTTTCATACATTAATTGAGTTTCTGCGCATTTAATGTGCATAATTCAAATTTGAACTACAAGCACAGGCTCCAGTGCACCAAAGTTGTTTGAAAAATCACAGGTGTGCCCTTGGGTGAATGTATAGGTCCCATGCAAGAAATGGGAATGAAATTCAAACATCTGGGCATCGTGGCTCGGCCGAAAGGATTGAGAAACTTGGTTTTTTAATTCCTGTAAATCCGAAACATGCATGAAAATCATGAATCTTGGCATGGTGTCACGACAAACGTACACTGCCTTCTCCCGCCTTAATTTTTTTACACAGGCAGATTAGACCAAATAGAAGTATCGTGCTAAATTTTTGAATTATTCCGGATTCGTTTGGCCTTTTTTATACATTAATTGAGTTTCTGTGCATTTAATGTGCATAATTGAAATTTGAACTACAAGCACAAGCTCCAGTGCACCAAAGTTGTTTGAAAAATCACATGTGTGTCCTTGGGTGAATTTATAGGTCCCATGCAAGAAATGGGAATGAAATTCAGACATCTGGGCGTCGTGCCTCGGCCGGAAAGATTGAGAAACTTGGTTTTTTAATTGCTATAAATCAAAAACATGCTTGGAAATCATGAAACTTGGCATGGTGTCATGACAAGGCACCAACATGCTGCGATATTTTTTTTGGCCGAATTGGGAGAAGCTTTGGTTTAAGCTTCTTGCAAACCGGAGCTTCCCTCAAGAAGCCTCGTGGTTCCGAGAGGGAACATGTCACCTCCGTGTGCGAAACGACATACGTACACTGCCTTCTACCACGTTAAATTTTTTACACAGGCAGATTAGACCAAATAGAAGTATCGTGCTAAATTTTGGAATTATTCCCAGTTCGTTTGGTCTTTTTTGTACATTAATTGAGTTTCTGCGCATTTAATGTGCATAATTCAAATTTGAACTACAAGCACAGGCTCCAGTGCACCAAAGTTGTTTGAAAAATCATATGTCTGTCCTTGGGTGAATTTCTAGGTCCCATGCAAGAAATGGGAATGAAATTCAAACATCTGGGCATCATGGCTCGGCCGAAAAGACTGAGAAACTTGGTTTTTAATTCCTGTAAATCCAAAACACGCCTGCAAATCACGAAACATGCATGGTGTCATGAGATGGCACCAACATGCTGCGGTAATTTTTTTGGCCGAATTGGGACAAGCTTTGGTGTAAGCTTCTTGCAAACCGGAGGTTGCCTCAAGAAGGCTCGTGGTTCCGAGAGGGAACGTGTCACCTCCGTGTGCGAAATGACATACGTACACTGCCTTCTCTCGCCTTAATTTCTTTACACAGGCAGATTAGACCAAATAGAAGTATCATGCTAGATTTTGGAATTATTCTGGGTTCGTTTGGCCTTTTTTATACATTAATTGAGTTTCTGCGCATTTAATGTGCATAATTCAAATTTGAACTACAAACACAGGCTCCAGTGCACCAAAGTTGTTTGAAAAATCACATGTGTTTCCCTGGGTGAATTTCTAGGTCCCATGCAAGAAATGTGAATGAAATTCAAACATCTGGGCATCATGGCTTGGCCGGAAAGATTGAGAAACTTTGTTTTTTAATTCCTATAAATCCAAAACATTCCTGAAAATCATGAAACTTGGCATGGTGTCATGACATGGCACCAACATGCTGTGGTTATTTTTTTGGCCGAATTAGGACAAGCTTTGGTGTAAGCTTCTTGCAAACCGGAGCTTCCCTCAAGAAGGCTCGTGGTTCCGAGAGGGAACGTGTCACCTCCGTGTGCGAAACGACATACGCACACTGCCTTCTCCGCCTTAATTTTTTTACACAGGCAGATTAGACTAAATAGAAGTATCGTGCTAAATTTTGGAATTATTCCGGGCTCTTTTGGCCTTTTTTATACATTAATTGAGTTTCTACGCATTTAATGTGCATAATTCAAATTTGAACTACAAGCACAGGCTCCAGTGCACCAAAGTTGTTTGAAAAATCATATGTGTGTCCTTGGGTGAATTTATAGGTCCCATGCAAGAAATGGGAATGAAATTCAAACATCTGGACGTCGTGGCTCGGCTGGAAAGATAGAGAAACTTGGTTTTTTAATTCCTGTAAATCAAAAACATGCCTGAAAATCATGAAACTTGGCATGGTATCATGAAATGGCACCAACATGCTGCGGTAATTTTTTTGGCCGAATTGGGACAAGCTTTGGTGTAAGCTTCTTGCAAACCGAAGCTTCCCTCAAGAAGGCTCGTGGTTCCGAGAGGGAACGTGTCACCTCCGTGTGCAAAACGACATACGTACACTGCCTTCTCCCGCCTTAATTTTTTTACACAGGCATATTAGACCAAATAGAAGTATTGTGCTAAATTTTGGTATTATTCTGGGTTCGTTTGGCCTTTTTTATACATTAATTGAGTTTCTGCGCATTTAATGTGCATAATTCAAATTTGAACTACAAGCACAGGCTCCATTGCACCAAAGTTGTTCGAAAAATCACATGTGTGTCCTTGGGTGAATTTCTAGGTCCCATGCAAGAAATGGGAATGAAATTCAAACATCTGGGCATCGTGGCTCGGCCGGAAAGATTGAGAAACTTGGTTTTTTAATTCCTGTAAATCCAAATCACTCTTGAAAATCATGAAACTTGGCATGGTGTCATGACATGGCACCAACATGTTATGGTAATTTTTCTGTCCGATTTGCGAGGGCGCACACATTAACAATCAACGAAGTCATTTTGGAACAAGTGTTGTCACGTTACAAATCGGAAACACAAGTATTATTGAAACCGTGGGCGTTCTACTTACCAATTACGTGCCGCCACGCGTCCCTTTTTTTATTGGCTAGGAGGTGCCATGCGGGGCAGCTATTTGAGTACGGGGGGCGTGCGACCAGACCCCTGCGCATGCTCATCGGTAGGAGAGCCCTTTGACCGCTACCCACCACGCACCTCCCTCCCAACGTCTCCATTAATGGCGCCCGAGCCCCTGCTCTACGGCGTGGCTATATGTCTAACTGGACTGAGATTTAAGAGAGAAAAATGAAAATCTGAAAAGAAAGTTTTTCATGGATCTAGATGTATGATCTGACGGACCTGTATAGCATCGACTGCGAATTATAGCAAGCATGATGAATATAAGGACGATGAGAGTGGATAATAATTGTCTTACATATTTAGGAAGATAATTAAAAAAAGCCACATGCGGCAACGCCCGAAATACACAAGGGCAAAAGAAGAAGGAAGACAACGATCTGGCTCGCTGATCTCTATGTTGCTGCAGGCCGCGGGAACTAGTCTCTGCGGCGAGCGGCGATGAGCTCTTTCTTGTCCTCAAGATGCTGCTTGAGAGAATCCACGGATTCCTCCACCAACCTTCTGTGCTCGATGCGCAGCATGGCATTCTCGTCCATAAGCTTCTCGACGATGACGCCGGTCCTCTTCAACAAGGCAGTGGTCTCCTCCTGCTGCTCCGCACTTCCAACGATCTTCGCCCTCAGCAGGTCGCACTCGGCCCAGAGCTTCGCATTGCTCTCATTTAGTTGCCGGATGACGCTGGTAAAAGAGGCTTTCATGTCGTCCTGCAACCTCGCCCAGCCGGAGATCTGATCCATCTGGCTATGGACGATCGCATGCATGCGCCTGTAAGAGTCCTCGCCTGCCCGCCAGACATTTTCCCAGGCTGCCGCGGCGCGGGAGGACATCTCTGCTACATTCGCAACACGGTGGGACATCTCTTCTGCTTCCGTGGCGCGGCCGGACCAGTCTGCCGCATCAACGGTGCGGCGGGACGGCGGCGCGGCGGGATCTCTGTGCTGCTACGACCGCGCGGCGGGACATGCCTGCTGCGTTCGCGGCGAGGCGGGACATCTCTCGTGCTTCCGCTTCCATGCTCGCATATCCTTGGTGGCAATCTCTCGACCCAGAACTCACGCTGGCCATGGAAGACGCAAAGGGAACGATGATGAATGACTTGTTTGTTTTTGTGGATGAGGAGTTGAGGAGGAATGTGCAGTCATCTTGGAGTAGTAGTATCTATAACCGAGTAGTAATACGCTCCACGTGGGAAACCGTTTAGGTTTTGATCAGTGTGAATAGGTTTGCAATTTGGAATGTGACGTGACGCATGCTCAAAATTTACTGACGGTTATAAGTGCAGCACTATTCCCGGAAGGCGTAACGTGGGCACGTACGCCTTCTCGGTCGCATACGTGGCGTTTGCACCATAGGGTGCACCGCAATAGGCAATGTCAGCACACGTCTAGTTCCAATAACCATGCGCACTCGTTATTACCATCACGCACGCTTCTTCTAATTAGAATGTGTGTGCCCATCTAGCGCACACACGTTGATCTATCTAACTGTTTCAGTTTGCTGTGACTAATCGCAAATAGTTCATCCATGTGAAGTGTATGCCATCAATCGCAGACACTTTGATCTGGCTGACCCTTTTTGTTCTGTTGCCTAATCGCAAACAGTTAATCCTTCTGAAGCGTATGCCCTCAATCACACACACCTTGATTTGGTTGACCATTTCTTTTGTGTTGCCTAATCACAAACAGCTCATCCGAGTGAACCGTATGTTGTATATCGCACACGCCTTCATCAGGCTGCCCGTTTCTTTTATTCCAACTCATCGCAAAACAGTTCATTGGACTGAACCGTATGCCCTGCATCGCACACGCAACTAAAATCTGTACCGTGTTTGATGGCTCCGCCATCGCAAACGTTTTGCACCTTTTTTGACGGTTATTTTACACCACCGTTTGCGATTATTGCATCGTACACAGTTTCGTCAAAGGGTCTCTGGTCATAGTGTCGCATTAGCAGCACCCTGCAGTAGTGTAACGCGACACTACGATCAGAGACCCTTCAACGAAACTGTGTGCGATGAAATAATCGCAAACAGTGGTGTAAAATAATCGCCAAAAAGTTGCAAAACGTTTGCGATGGCGGAGCCATCAAACACGGTTCTGATTTTAGTTGCATGTGCGATGCAGGGCATACGGTTGATCCAGACGAACTGTTTGCGATTAGACAGAACAACAGAAACGTGTAGCTATATCAATGTGTGTGCGATATACGACATACAGTTCGCTCCAATGAACTGTTTGCTATTAGGGAAAGCAACAGAAACGGTCAGCCAGATCAAGGTGTGTGTGATATACGGCATACGGTTCAGTCGAATGAACTATTTTCGATTAGGGAAGAGAACATAAACGGTTCAAATTAACAAGATGTGTGTGATACGTGGCAAAAAGGCCCGGAGGTTAATTCGAGAACAAGTACACAGAGGTTAATTTGACATACATGACTTATAAGTTTAACAGAAATCATATCACTTTTTTGGAAAACATTTAATTGCATTGAATGTATATAGTGCTCCGTCCTATTAGTTGAATTAACCTCAAGGTCCATGTTTTGGAAACATGACGTAAAGTAACGGGATAGACCATCATTCAAGCGAATCAACATGTGTTCAAAAAACAAAAATTATCAAAAAGTAACGAGATAGACCTTCTTCAAGCCAACAACATGTGTACAAAAAATAAAAAATGTCAAAAATTACAAAACAAGGACCTCGAGGTTAATTCAACTAATATGATGGAGCACTATATACATTCAACGCAATTAAATGTTTACAGTGACCCATCACATCAGTTAATTTAACATCGAGGCCACTTCCCATCCGGTCACCCATCTCATGACTACTCAAGCCTCAGCACAGTTAACTTGGGAGTTCTGTTAGATGAGCTATCGGTAGGGAAGCTGGTCCTTGCTGTTGTAGGATCCCTCATTGCATCCTTTATTGGGCACCCGGATGACCGACTGTTGCCGCCCAATGGTCAATGCCACGTCCCACGCATGGCAGTTTTTGCAGCGGTAACTGCATTGTCGCGCCGCGCCCGGCGCAACCGCATGCACACGAACGCGTGTGATCGCGCGCTGGCCCCAAACACTGGTAGCACAACTTATAAATTGATGGATGGAGTACTAGTTACAGTGATGCATATAATTAAGCAAAGGAATCGCACATGTCTGTATTGACTGGAACGAGAATGCAATAGCACAATAAGAATTAAGGCCACGATGATGCAATCACAGTGGTGGTTACAGGAGGCAAAAAGAAAGATGCATGCATCAACATACAACCTCCTCCTCCTGAACTCAGTGCGCCGGGCCACCGACCGACGGCTAAGGAGCGGCGGCTTTTGTGGCGAGGCCAAGGTGCTTCTCAGCAAAGGCATCCAATGCTTCGAGCCGGTTGAAGAAGGCCAACGTCGTAGCGTCCTCACTGGCCTTGTAGATACCTATGTACATGATTTGCTCGTATACGTGGATGTGTAGGCCGAAGAATTCTTGCAGGGCGAGGCGCCTCGCGGCGAGCGCGACCTCCAGGTGGACATTCTTCGTGGCGTCAGTGGGCAGTCGCAGGGCCACCAGTGCTTGAAAGAGGTTTCGACCATGGAGGCTGATTAGGGTGGCAGGCAATGAGGAGCCCGGGCATGCGGGCTGGAGGAGTACGGCGATGTCATCCGCGAGCTTCTTGACGATGGTGAACTTGTTGGTGGTGGCAACGATCATTTGGTCCAACTGAGAGTCGTAGTTGGCGTCGATGGAGGCCATCCACCAGTCGGTCGCCAACACCGTCTAGAGACGATCCTCGGTGTCATGCCGCAGGCCGGCATCGTGGACCATCTGGCACAGCCGATGGCCACTCGGGCGCATCGCCGCCATGGGTCTGGAGTGAGCACTTTTGCGCTTATTAGTGTAGGTGCTTAGGCAAATGCTTAGGTGTGTACGATGTGGTAGATGCATTGGAATGGAGGGGCGCCTTTATATAAGTGCAAACTGCGTTGCATTCACATCGTGCTGCCTCTTTTCCCAGTCCTCCTCCCATTACTTCCCTCATGCATTCACATGATGCTAATTGAAGGAGGATGCATCATTGGCCGTTCAACATTTCAGGAACCGCTACCCTCTCCCTCGTCTGCATTAAAGCCGTATCGGGAACTATGCCGCCCACTGTCAAATCGAATAGTACTACGCGGCCCGCTGCACGCCCGGCTAAACACGCCTCCTCGCCTCCATCGATGCTTAATTACTGAATTTTAGTTGCAAAAATTAGATACTACTAGTGATTTTTAGCTTCATATTTTGACAAATTGCAGTGTTACAAGGTCGACAAATTGTAATGTTACTAGATCAACAAATGTCAATCTTTCTAGTTTGACAAATGGCAACATACCCAATATGACAGATGCAAATCTTACCAAATTGTTTGTAAGTGGTTGCACACGGGTCATCCAAAAGAACAGTTTGCGTTCAAGAGATGCACAAATCCTGCTCTCACTTTGCATACGGGTGTTCTATCTAAAACGTTTGCGATCAAGAGCCATTAAAATCTATAGTCATTAAAACCAAGACACGTGGCGTCACATGAATGGTTAACAAAACACACACGGTTTGAATTATACAAACGTTTGAGATATTAAAGTGGCAGCTATTTTTCCAAAATGCCTTTGTTGGTTGTTGTTCGAGCGCGCCTTCTCTCAAAATGGACACGAAAAATACCACAACATGTCGGGTTCCATTCCATGATAGAATGCCAAGTTTCATGAATTTCAGATGAGCTTTGGATTTACTAGAATTTAAAAACAAAGTATCTCAATGTTTTGCCGACAATCAATGGTGCCCTAGTGTTTGAAATTCATTCCCATTTCTTGCACCCGAGGACAAAGATTTGATTTTTCAACCAATTTATATGCACTGGAGCATGTGCATGTAGTTCAAATTTGAATTATGCGCAAAAATGCATTGAAAACTCAGTTAATGCATAAAAATGTCCAAACGAACCCCGAAAAATAACAAAAATTGACACAACACTCCTGTTGTTCTATGTTGACACGAGAAATTTTTTGAAAGCAATAAGAGGCAATGGATATCGTTTCGTCCCCAAAGGTGGGACGTTCCCTACCGAAACCATCATGCTTGTTGTGAGAAGCTCTGGTTTGTGAGAAGCATATACCCAAACCTGCCCTAAATGGGACAAAAAATTACCACGGCATGTTGATGCCGCTCCATGATAGCATGCCAAGTTTCATGAATTTCATACGAGTTTTGGATTTACTAGAATTTAAAAAACAGGTATCTCAATATTTGCGGCCGAGTGACAGTGGCAGGGTGTTTGACATTCGTTCCCATTTCTTGCATAGGACCTAAGCATGCAACCAAGGACACAAATTTGAATTTTCAACCAATTTATATGCATTAGAGCATGTGCATGTAGTTCCAATTTGAATTATTCACATGAATGCATTGAAAACTCAGTTCATAAAAATGTCCAAACGAACCCCGAAAAATCCCAAAAATTTACGCAACACTCCTATTGTTCTATGTTGACACTAGGAAAAAAATTGAAATCAAGAAGAGGCAATGGACAAAGGTATGACCTTCCCTAACGAAACCATCAGGCTTGTTGTGAGAAGCTCTGGTTTGTGAGAAGCATATCCCCAAACCTGCCCCAAATGGGACAAAAATGTTACCAGGGCATGTTGATGCCGCTCCATGATAGCATGCCAAGTTTCATGAATTTCTGACGATTTCTGGATTTACTAGAATTTAAAATCTAGGTAACTCAATGTTTGCGGCCGAGTGACGGTGGCAGGGTGTTTGACATTCATTCCCATTTCTTCCATGGGACCTAAGCATGCAACCAAGGACACAGATTTGAATTTTCAACCAATTTATATGCATTAGAGCATGTGCCTATAGTTCAAATTTGAATTGTGCACATGAATGCAAAGAAAACTCAGTTAATGTATAAAAATTTCCAAGCGAATCCCGAAAAATCCCAAAAATTGACACAACACTCTTATTGTTCTATGTTGACACCAGGAAAAAATTTGAAATCGAGAAGAGGCAATGGATATCGTTTCGTCCAGAAAGGTGAAATGTTCTCTACCGAAACCATCACACTTGTTCTGAGAAGCTCTGGTTTATGAGAAGCTTATACCCAAACCTGCCCCACATGGGACAAAAATTTTACCACGGCATGTTGATGCCACTCCATGATAGCATGCCAAGTTTCATGAATTTTGGACGACTTTTGGATTTACTAGAATTACAAAAGCAAGTACGTCAACGTTTGCCGGAGAGCCACGGTGCCGTGGTGCTTGAAATTCATCCCCATTTCTTGCATGGGACATAAGCATAAACCCATGGGCACATATATGATTTACAACCCATGTTGGTGCACCGGAGCATGTGCATGTAGTTTAATTTTGAATTGTGCACCTGAAATGGCTAGAAAACCAATTTAATGTATAAAATGTCCAAATGAACCCTGAATAATTCCAATTCTTCTACAACACACATATAGTTGCATGTTCACTGCAGATAAAAAGTCTAGCAATTCAAACACCGTCCATTGCCGCTGTGACCCCATTATGTAATTCAAATCAAGACGAAAAATCAAGTAGATCCCACACAGTTCATTACAACCAACCGTGTGAGATGCAGCACAAAATATCTTGGAGCACGGTCGGAGTATAGTACTCATACGGCTTACGCGAGAAGGTGCGACGGCTACAGTCCACGGCCCACTCTGAATAAGGGACCATGTCCGATGACACTTTGTGCGCCACTTTTTTCGCTGAAGTGATTCCAAATTTTCGGCTTCCGCGGAAATATCTACCTCCCCGCCCCCTCCCCCTTACCAAAAGCCACATTTCCCCTGTTTCTGCCTTCCTTTCCAAGTTGAAACCTTCACTCCTTGCTTGCAGTGCCGCCTCCTGATACGCCTCCAATGTATCTATAATTTTTGATTGCTCCATGCTATTATATATTCTATTTTGGATGTTTAATGGGCTTTATTATACACTATTATATTATTTTCGGGACTAACCTACTAACCCAAGGCCTAGTGCAAATTGCTGTTTTTTTTCCTATTTCAGTGTTTCGCAGAAAAGGAATATCAAACGGAGTCCAAACGGAATGAAACCTTCGGGAGAGTTATTTTTGGAACGAACGTGATCTAGAGGACTTGGAGTGGACGTCAAGAAACAACCGAGGAGGCCACGAGGCAGGGAGGCACGCCTGCCCCCCTGGGCACGCCCCCACCCTCGTGGGCCCCTCGTGGCTCCACCGACCTACTTCTTCCTCCTATATATACCTATGTACCCTGAAACCATCGAGGAGCACCATGAAACCCTATTTCCACCGCCACAACCTTCTGTACCCGTGAGATCCCATCTTGGGGCCTTTTTCGGCGCTCCGCTGGAGGGGGAATCGATCACGGAGGGCTTCTACATCAACACCATAGCCTCTCCGATGATGTGTGAGTAGTTTGCCTCAGACCTTCGGGTCCATAGTTACTAGCTAGATGGATTCTTCTCTCTCTTTGGATCTCAATACAAAGTTCTCCTCGATCTTCTTGGAGATCTATTCGATGTAACTCTTTTTGTGGTGTGTTTGTCGAGATCCGATGAATTGTGGGTTTATGAACAAGATTATCTATGAACAATATTTGAATCTTCTCTGAATTCTTTTATGTATGATTGGTTATCTTTGCAAGTCTCTTCGAATTATCAGTTTGGTTTGGCCTGCTAGATTGATCTTTCTTGCAATGGGAGAAGTGCTTAGCTTTGGGTTCAATCATGCGGTGCTCGATCCCAGTGACAGTAGGGGAAACGACACGTATTGTATTGTTGCCATCGAGGATAAAAAGATGGGGTTTATATCATATTGCTTGAGTTTATCTCTCTACATCATGTCATCTTGCTTAATGCGTTACTCTGTTCTTATGAACTTAATACTCTAGGTGCATGCTGGATAGCGGTCGATGTGTGGAGTAATAGTAGTAGATGCAGGCAGGAGTCGGTCTACTTGTCACGGATGTGATGCCTATATACATGATCATGCCTACATATTCTCATAATTATGCACTTTTCTATCAATTGCTCGACAGTAATTTGTTCACCCACCGTAATACTTATGCTATCTTGAGAGAAGCCACTAGTGAAACCTATGGCCCCCGGGTGTATTTTCCATCATATTAATCTCTCGCTAGCTATTTCTGTCGCCGTTTATTTTGCAATCTTTACTTTCAATCTTTATCATAAAAATACCAAAAATATTATCTTATCATCTCTATCAGATCTCACTTTTGCAAGTGGCCGCGAAGGGATTGACAACCCATTTATCGTGTTGGTTGCAAGGTTCTTATTTGTTTGTGTAGGTACGAGGGACTTGCGTGTGGCTGCTACATCTTGAGCTTGCGTTGGTTTTCCTTGAAGAGGAAAGGGTGATGCAGCACAGTAGCGTAAGTATTTCCCTCAGTTTTTGAGAACCAAGGTATCAATCCAGTAGGAGGCTTCTCAAAAGTCCCACGCACCTACACAAACAAACAAGAACTCGTAACCAACACAATAAAGGGGTTGTCAATCCCTTCACAGCCACTTGCGAAAGTGAGATCTGATAGAGATAATATGATAAGATAAATATTTTTGGTATTTTTATGATATAGATTGGAAAAGTAAAGATGAAAATAAAAGTAGATTGAAAGCTTATATGATAAAGGATAGACCCGGGGGCCATAGGTTTCACTAGTGGCTTCTCTCAAGATAGCATAAGTATTACGGTGGGTGAACAAATTATTGTCGAGCAATTGATAGAAAAGCGCATAGTTATGAGATTATCTAGGGGCATGATCATGTATATAGGCATCACGTCCGTGACAAGTAGACCGAAACGATTCTGCATCTACTACTATTACTGCACACATCGACCGCTATCCAACATGCATCTAGAGTATTAAGTTCATAAAGAACAGAGTAACGCATTAAGAAAGATGACATGATGTAGAGGATAAACTCATGCAATATGATATAAACCCCATCTTTTTATCCTCGATGGCAGCAATACAATACGTGCCTTGCTGCCCCTGCTGTCACTGGGAAAGGACACCGCAAGATTGAACCCAAAGCTAAGCACTTCTCCCATTGCAAGAAAGATCAATCTAGTAGGCCAAACCAAACTGATAATTCGAAGAGACTTGCAAAGATAACTTAATCACACATAAAAGAATTCAGAGGAGATTCAAATATTTCTCATAGATAAACTTGATCATAAACCCACAATTCATCGGATCTCGACAAACACACCGCAAAAAGAGTTACATTGAATAGATCTCTAAGAAGATCGAGGAGAACTTTGTATTGAGATTCAAAGAGAGAGAAGAAGCCATCTACCTAATAACTATGGACCCGAAGGTCTGTGGTAAACTACTCACGACTCATCGGAAGGGCCTTGGAGATGATGTAGAGGCCCTCTGTGGTTGATTCCCCCTCCGGCGGAGCGCCAACAAAGGCTCCAAGATGGGATCTCGCGGATACAGAAGGTTGTGGTGGTGGAAATAGTTTTTCGTGGTGCTCTCCGAAGGTTTCAGGGTACGTAGGTATATATAGGAGGAAGAAGTAGGTCGGTGGACGCTCGAGGGGCCCACGAGGGTAGGGGCGCGCCCACCTGTAGGGGGCGCGCCGGGCACCCTCGTGACCGCCTCCTCTGTTGCTTGACGTCCACTCCAAGTCCCCTGGATCGCGTTTGTTCCAAAAAGATCGCTCCTGAAGGTTTCATTCCGTTTGGACTCCGTTTGATATTCCTTTTCTTCCAAACACTGAAATAGGCAAAAAACAGCAATTCGGGCTGGGCCTCCGGTTAGTAGGTTAGTCCCAAAAATGATATAAAAGTGTAAAGTAAAGCCCATAAACATCCAAAACGGGTAATATAATAGCATGGAACAATCAAAAATTATAGATACGTTGGAAACGTATCAGTGGCCTCCTACTGGATTGATACCTTGGTTCTCAAAAACCGAGGGAAATACTTACGCTACTTTGCTGCATCACCCTTTCCTCTTCAAGGGAAAACCAACGCATGCTCAAGAGGTAGCACCTCCTCGCCGGCGACCCTCCTTCACGCTGCTCGGCCTCGCCTATCCAGGCAGGTAATCCACACCCGACCCCCATCCTCCTCCTCCTTCCACATCCCACATGCCTCGATCGTCGGCGCGAGCGCGACACCTTCCACCCAAATCACCGACCCCTCCACCAAATAAGCGCCGCCCTAATCCATGGTGCACATAGTATAGCCAGGATCTCAAGGAGCATTTGGCAGCGGAGAAGCAAATCACGGGCGCCCGTGCGGATGAGGTCGCTATGGCTGCCATTCGTACCGACCCCCAGATCTTGGAGGAGCACCTCGCCGTCGAGGCCACCGTCGACGCCTCGCGCGCCGACGCCGCGACGCGGTTGGCTACTTTAAATGACAGTTCATGGTGTTTTCTCGAGGCCACCGTCGGTGCCTTCGATGAAGACTACAAGGTGTTTTCTCAGCGTGCACGTGCTTACCTCATCTCGAGAGCCAGCAGGTTGGTGCCCGGAGCGGCTCAGGCAACTCACCACTACGACGAGGGCACCCACGAAGCAGAGGCCTCGCCCTCTTCCATGTCGAAGGAGCCAATCGTCATCGATATCTCCGACAATGAGGAGTAGCTTGTCTTATTAGCTCACTATAAGGAGCCATGTTCAGTTTGCTAGCTACTGCCTTTCCTTAACAAATTCTAGTGAATTGTGCTATCTACTTTTACCATACAATCTTCTGCTCTAGAGTATATGTTCTACATGTCGTGCAATGTGGTGTTCAATTAACTATTTGGTTCAATTATGCAAATGTGATGTTCAATTCTTTAGGGTGCAATTTTCCAAGTTGTCAAGCATGCTTGGTTTGGTTAACTGTCCGATCTTCTATTAGGAGTATGTTATATTGTGCAATGTGGTGCCTAGTTAACATTTGGTTCATTCGTTGTGGTGTTTAGTTAACTGTTTGGTTCAATTTTGCACTGCGATGTTCAATTGTTGTGGGTGCATTCTGTTATTGTATACCATGTGAGAAATAAATCGAATTTGGTTGTACTAAATACATGAGAAACAAATACAATTGCTATATTTCCAAGTTGTTAAGCATGCTTGGTTTGGTTAACTATCTGGTCTTCTATTAGGAGTATGTTATATTGTGCAATGTGGTGCTCAGTTAACGTTTGGTTCATTTGTTGTGGTGTTTGGTTAACTACTTGGTTCAATTCTGCAATGCGATGTTCAATTGTTGTGGCTGCATTCTGTTATTGTATACCATGTGAGAAATAAATCGAATTTGGCTGTACTAAATACATGAGAAACAAATACAATTGCTATATTTCCAAGTTGTTAAGCATGCTTGTGGTTAACTGTCTGATCTTCTATTAAGAGTATGTTATATTGTGCAATGTGGTGCTCAGTTAACGTTTGGTTCATTTGTTGTGGTGTTTAGTTAACTGCTTAGTTCAATTCTGCAATGCGATGTTCAATTGTTGGGGCTGCATTCTGTTATTGTATACCATGTGAGGAATAAATCGAATTTCGCTGTACTTAATACATGAGAAACATATACAAGTGCTATATTTCCTAGTTCTTAATCATGCTTGGTTTGGATAAATGGGTTTTCCATGTGGCTTGAATTAATCTGATGAATCTGCAATGTGCTTATTTATCATCAACATATTTTACTGATAGCATGCAAACCCCTACTTAACCTGATGACTAACTACCTTATATGTGTTGCAGGGAAACAATGGGAAGCACTGAGGTTTACAAGATGGTACTAACTATTATACCTTGCCTTTTTTATTCCTTTGCGCCATTTCCAATATAGAGAAGATATTTATGCACATCCTTGTTTTCAGGCCTTTCCAAAGCAGTTCACTGATGATTACCTCTCAAACCACCTCTGTGGTCAGGAGGCGAGGAAAGTTTTCGTACAACACCCGCGGTTCAATATTGAAGTGTTCCTGAAGAGGTCGAAGGATGGACGGTCAATCATCCACGGGCACTGGCCTAAAGTTGCAAAGACCTTCAACATGAATGAAGGCTCAATATTCGCCTTCCACTTTAGCAGTTTTCCAGATGAGATGCATCTGTCTATGTACCATCTATCATGCTAATTTTGAAAGGTTCTAGATGTTGCATGTGAAACTTGGTGCTGGTGCAGTTGTGTAATGGGGTAGCTGAGTGCTGAAGCTATATCATGTTGTACTCAGATGTATTTCAATTATGAAATCCTGCTTCCTTAATATGGAAATGAAATATATTATGTGCTTAATATGAATGTCAATTAGATTAGTAAATGGATTATTAATAACAGGGCAATTAGCCTGCTAATTGGATTATTAAAAATACCATGGGCGATGACCTCAGGCAACACACACAGTTTCTAGGAATAAACCGTGTTGGATCAATGAACAATCACACACGACATTCTCTTGAAAACTGTTTGCATTACGCCACCTTGCACAAACGTTTTCCTTGGAGTGACTATGTGGGATGTATATACGAATGGAAACGTTTAGAGGGGACTGACTGTGTGGGATGTACTTACGACCGGAAATGATTTCGCTAGTATAATTGTATTTTTTTAGCACTACTGTACGTATAATCGTATTTGGTCGCTCGCCGGTCGCACACGACCTCATTTTGCCGAGCGTGTCTGCTAGGAGGGCATATCCCCGATGGTTTCTGGGTCGTGTGGGAAGGACCCCCTATCTTAGTCACTCACTAGCTGACGGTTCTGAATGCCGTCATGGAAAGGGGTTAAAAACCGTTTGTATAGCACCTCGCTGTACCAGTGAAAGGCTGCAGTAATTACGACGTTATTTTTGTATAGTGTAGGTTTATCTTAGTAATGTATTCGGTCGAAAGCTTCGTAGGAGCCCAACATGCCAACATTCATCGGGCCCATTCCAATTGGGCTAAAAATGATTATGGGCCGAAATTTGCATGTAGCCCACTAAAAATATCTGGGCCTAAATCAGCATAAGATTTCATATTTTTCTGGTAGGCCTGTGCCCATAGTGGGCCTTTAACAGGCCTAAACATAATTTGGGCCCTCAGTAACAATAGGCCGTTTACAGGTGTAAATATCTCGAACCCATAAAAAACATCGGCCTTTAATAGGCCGAAAGTGAGATTGAGCCCTCATTGTGCCAAATAACCCACTGGTCTTAGCATGCCGAAATGGTGGCCCATTTACAATGCGGATCGTTCACAGGCTGGAATTCAAACGGGTCGTAAATGCGCCGACCTACTACACGGGCCTTTAACAGGCCGGAAGTTCAGTTGGGCTTGATTAGTGTCATTTTTATATGAGCCGTTAATAGGCCCAATGTGACGTTGGGCCACATATGGCCCATGGATTTCGTCCGACGTTAACAGGCCAAAAGTCACAACATGCTGAAAGTGGCCCAAATCTATAGTGGGCCTCTAACAGGCCGAATGTCAGACATGGCCGAATATGACCCAAATCCTTCACGGTCGTTTATGGGCCGAAAGTTTCGAAGGCCTATAAATGGGCCCAAATGAAGCAGGACCTTTAACAGGCCCGAAACACACCGGGCCGTAATTCGGCCCAAATACTTAGCGGACTATTAACGGGCCAGAAGTGACCATGGGCTGCGATGATGACAAGTTTAGGATGGGCCGTTGACGGGCTGATTTGACACTAGTCGTACGGGCCTTAACTAAGAATGTTGGGCCTTCAGCTGGGCCGGCCCATTATGGTCCGCTAAATCTTGTGGGCCTTTAGTTGGGCCGGCCCATTTAATCTTTATGGGCCACTTTTGGGCTGGTCCACGTGTCAACATATCATAGGCGCATCTCACCCATTGGATGAGTGACACATGTGCCAACGCGGAGCTGACACGTGGTTCCGACAGCCAATGAGAATTTTACACGTGGAAATCGGCATTGGTCGTGGCTGTTAGCGGGTTATCGGATCCAAAACCGGACCCGATAGCTTAACGGCGACCCGTTACGGTGGATGCCACGTGTCGGTCACACTTGACGAAAGCACTTCCATGACGCGGCATTTATCGTCACAGAAGTGGACACTTCCGTGATGATAATTTTGGTAATGTCGTGGAACACTTCTACGACAGCATAGGTATGACTATCTTGATTCTGTCATAAAATCGTCATGGATGTACATGCATGATAGAAAACGTGACCTACTGTGACAAACACGTATCATCATGGAAGTGTATTTTTGTAGTGAAAATACGTCTATATACATCGGTATTTGGAGTATGTACTAGTAGTTCATATTGAAATATGCTAAAAGACATATATTTCAAACAATATGATAATTGAAGGAAATATGCCCTAGAGGCAATAATAAAGTGTTATTTATATTTCCTTATATCATGATAAATGTTTATTATTCATGCTAGAATTGTATTAACCGGAAACTTAGTACATGTGTGAATACATAGAAAAACAGAGTGTCCCTAGTATGCCTCTACTTGACTAGCTCTTTAATCAAAGATGGTTAAGTTTCCTAGCCATAGACATGTGTTGTCATTTGATGAACGGGATCACATCATTAGAGAATGATGTGATGGACAAGACCCATCTGTTAGCTTAGCACTATGATCGTTCAGTTTATTGCTATTGCTTTCTTCATGACATATACATGTTCCTATATGACAATGAGATTATGCAACTCCTGAATACCGGAGGAACACTTAGTGTGCTATCAAACATCACAACGTAACTGGGTGATTATAAAGATGCTCTACAGGTGTCTCCGATGGTGTTTGTTGAGTTGGCATAGATCAAGATTAGGATTTGTCACTCTGTGTATCGGAGAGGTATCTCTGGGCCCTCTCGGTAATGCACATCACTATAAGCCTTGCAAGCAATGTGACTAATGAGTTAGTTGCGGGATGATGCATTACAGAACGAGTAAAGAGACTTTCCGGTAACGAGATTGAACTAGGTATGAGGATACTGACGATCGAATCTCGGGCAAGTAACATACCGATGACAAAGGGAACAACGTATGTTGTTATGCGGTTTGACTGATAAAGATCTTCGTAGAATATGTAGGAGCCAATATGAGCATCCAGGTTCCGCTATTGGTTATTGACTGGAGATGTATCTCGGTCATGTCTACATAGTTCTCGAACCCATAGGGTCCGCACGCTTAACGTTCGATGGCGATTTGTATTATGAGTTATGTGATTTGATGGCCGAAGTTTGTTCAGAGTCCCGGGTGAGATCACGGACATGACGAGGAGTCTCGAAATGGTCGAGACATAAAGATTGATATATTGGAAGGTTATGTTTGGACACCGGAATGATTTCGGAAAGGTTCGGACATTTTCCGGAGTACCCACTACAAGAAATATGTCAACTTGTGACCTTCTCTTGGTGACCCCAGCTGAATTGGTCGTAAATCCACGGCCATTTTGCTTGGAAGGGCTCAAACCCTGAAATTGCCTTACACCAAATGGTCATAAAGCAGACAAGAGTGGTCGATGACCTTATTTCTACCTGATTACGACCAATATAAATGTTCATGAGGTTGTGAACTTGGATGCATTGGTACTTATTGCTATGACTAGGCGCCACCTCATCAGTTTTGCCTATGTGTCATGTCCATGTGTCAATTTTTTCCCTAGGTTGTGAAGCAACCTATATTTCTGTCATTCCCAAAATTCCCAAAAAAATATCATAAATTCTTTGGGTCATATCTTCATCAAATATGTAAAAATCCTTCCTTGCCTAGTTCAAAAATAATTCAACAATATTCATTTTCCTATTCTGTTCAGAACAACACTTTGTGAAGGAAGTGCTATTTATATATTCTTGATTGCCCTCAAAAATTTTGGGCACTATTTCCTATCCAAATCATGGCCTCATGACAAAATTCAGCTCCATTTGCCCAGTAAATCTTCCTCGGCAAATTTCAAAAGTTTTTGTCCACCTAGAAGCATTGTGAAAGAAGTACCATTTTTATATATCCAAATGACATGAAATTTATACAATTCCTTCATATGCCCAAATTATCACCCTCCTCCAAATTGCAGCTCAGTCAAATCATCTATGTGAGCCCAGGTTCAATTTATATTTTATGGCCAGATTGGCACATTGCAAAGCATGTGTTATCTAGACCCCTCCTATTACCCTCAAACTTTTTGGGCACTCTTCCATACCCAAATCATTGCCACATGATAATATCCAGCTCCATTTTCTTGGTCAATTTTTCTCAGAAAATTTCCAAAGTTTCTATCTCGAGAGACGCTTTGTGAAGTAAGTACTAGCTAGGCTTACCCAAATGATCTGAAAATTTACCAGGGAATGACCATACCTATGTAACTTACCTACACCAAATTTGAGCTCATTTCATTTATCCAATTTCTCTCGCTAATTTTCCCAAGTTTCTCTCCAGAGAAGAGCATTGTGAAGGAAGTACCACTTTGGCATGTCCAAATGGTATCAATTTTCTAGAGTGCTTTCCTATGCCCAAATAACCACCCCCACCAAATTCCAGCTCAATCCATTCATTATTTTGAGCCCAGCTTCAACATTCATATATTTTGTCCAGTGTGGTACTTTGCAAAGCAAGTACCACCTAGGATCCTCCTTTTGAGCTGAAAATTTGTGATGACATTTTTCATAGTAGATGATCATCCTCAGCCAAAACTCACGCCCATTGTCCATGTGCATTTCCCGTACCGCTAATCAAACACTTGGCTGCTAATTCATCTTTGAGCATAGTTCGGCCTCCTCATGAGAATCTTATGTTGTAATTTTCTTCCTAGCACCTACCTGGGGAGTGCCCAACCCACTAGACATGCCTAGTCGCCCAGAACGCATGGCAACGCCACGGTCACGCGGTGACCACGCGGCAGGCATGCGAGTTTACGCGCTCTAGATTTGGGGCCCTCGGCCACCGTCCAAACCTCGATGTATCGCCAACAAACCATGTATTTCTGATTAAATAGATACTTATGTAACTAGAAATGATTTTTGGAAAAAATAAAGAGCAAACTATAAGGCAGCTGCAGTTCAAATTTGACTCATTTTCTTTTGAATCGGCGGAAATTTGTCTTTTTCACGAGAGGTGGATCAAATTGTTTTAAACCCAACCATTTTGTCAATTGTGCATTAAATATGGCCTAATATTTTATAAAATTGATTAGGTCCAATTTTGCAACAAATATATGGTAGGTCCTTAACAAAAAACCTTGTTTCGGGCACTCGAAAAATGGAAAATGTATTTTTCATGAAAATAAAATGAAAACTCCCTTAGGCAACATTGTTTGGAATTTTAAGATGCACCCTTGTGCACAGTATGAGATCATTTGAACAAACTATGCCATGAATATGGCCATAAGATTGATCATTTGGCTCAAAAGCCATGAATCTTCACGCATGATAGCTCATTGCTAAGAACACTTTTTTAAAATAATTGCCACATTACAAGTTTATTATTTTTCCTGGCAACTTGGTCACATATAAATACACAATGTAAAGGTTTTCCAATTTTTTGAATTTTTTTTTGAATTTTTTATGCCCGTCTCAAAATGCGGTCCAAACGGCGGGCTTGACAGTTCCTAGCTAGTGCTTGAATCTTGGAAAACTTTTGATGTTTCTATGATTAAATAGACACTTATGTACCTCGAAATGATTTTTGGGAAAAATAAAGAGCAAAATATGAGGCAGCTGCAGTTCAAATTTGACCCGCTTCCTCATGAATCAGCGGAAATTTGTCTTTTTCACCAGAGGTGGATCAAGGCTTTTGACACCCAGCCATTTGTTCAATTGTGCATTAAATATGGCCTAGTATTTTATAAAATTTATTTGGTCCAATTTTACAACAAATATATGGTAGGTCCTTCACAAAAAACTCGTTTCGGGCACTCAAAAACTGGAAATTGAATTTTCCGTGCAAAGAAAATGAAAACTCCCTTAGGCAACATTGTTTGGAATTCCAAGATGCACCCATGTGCACAATATGAGATCATCTGAACAAACTATGCCATAAATGTGGCCATAAGATTGATCATTTGGCTTGAAAGCCATGAATCTTCACGCATGATAGCTCATTTCTGAGAACACTTTTTTAAAATAATTGCCGTATTACAAGTTTACTATTTTTCCTGGCAACTTGGTCACATATAATGACACAATGTGAAGGTTTTCAAAAAAATTTATTTGTTTTGAATTTTTTATGCCCGTTTCAAAATGCGGTCAAAACGGCGGGCTTGACCGTTCCTAGCTAGTGGTTGAATCTTGGAAATTTTTTGATGTTTCTATGATTAAATAGATACTTATGTACCTAGAAATGATTTTTGGAAAAAATAAAGAGCAAACTATCAGGCAGCTGCAGTTCAAATTTGACCCGCTTCCTCCTAAATCGGCGGAAATTTGTCTTCTTCACCAGAGGTGGATCAAGGCTTTTGACACCCAGCCATTTGTTCAATTGTGCATTAAATATGGCCTAGTATTTTATAAAATTTATTTGGTCCAATTGTGCAACAAATATATGGTAGGTCCTTTACAAAAAAACTCATTTCAGGCACTAAAAAAATGGAAAATGAATTTTCCGTGCAAAGAAAATGAAAAATCCCTTAGGCAACATTGTTTGGAATTCCAAGATGCACCCTTGTGCACAATATGAGATTATTTGAACAAACTATGCCATGAATGTGGCCATAAGATTGATCATTTGGCTTGAAAGCCATGAATCTTCACACATGATAGCTCATTTCTGAGAACATTTTTTAAAATAATTGCCGTATTACAAGTTTATTATTTTTCCTGGCAACTTGGTCACATATAATTACACAATGTGAAGGTTTTCCATTTTTTGATTTTTTCTGAATTTTTTATGCATGTTTCAAAATGCGGTCAAAACGACGGGCTTGACCGTTCCTAGCTAGTGGTTGAATCTTGGAAAACTTTTGATGTTTCTCTGTTTAAATAGATGCTTATGTACCTAGAAATGATTTTTGGGAAAAATAAAGAGCAAACTATGAGGCAACTGCAGTTCAAATTTGACCCGCTTCCACCTGAATTAGCAGAAATTTGTCTTTTTCACCAGAGGTGGATCAAGGCTTTTGACACCCAACCATTTGGTCAATTGTGCATTAGATATGGCCTAGTATTTTATAAAATTTATTTGCTCCAATTTTGAAACAAATATATGGTAGGTCCTTCACAAAAAAGCCCATTTTTGCCACACGGAAAATGATTAAATATAGCTAGAAAGATCATAAATGCATACAAAATTGGTGCTCATCCATAAAATGTGGTCTAACTCTAGTGAAAATTTGTGTGGTGCCCTTTTGCAAAATAGTTTTGATAGCTGCTTCACAAAATCCTTCTATTTTTAGCACTTGGAAACTATTTTAAATCACAGACTTTTCGAACCAATCAGAATTGTTCTCATGGATCACCCCCCTTAGCCGATCTAAGACGTCCACACTTGGCGAATCCAACGTCTCTCACTTGATCTCAGCAGCCCAAACAAAACCCTAGCAACCCCCGGCCGCCTCTCTCTCCCCTCTCCCCGAGAACACACCCGCCGCCGCCTCTCTCTCCCTCTCTCCCCGATCCAGAATCCAGATCGACGACGACGTACCTCCGTCGCCGCACCCTCTTTCCCCATCCCACTCGCAGCGCTCACCATCCCGCCCCCACCCCGCCAAACTTCCTCCTCCTCCTCTCTCGATTCCCCAACCCAAGCCCCAGCCTCGCCGCCAACCAACTCCTCTCCCCCAACCCCGCCGCCGTCGGCCTCCTCTTCTCCAACCCCGGGCTCTCTCCCATCAGCGCACCGCTGCCGCCCCCACCCTCTCCCCTTCCCAAGCTGCTCAGGCGGCGCCCAGATCCGCCACCGCCGTCCTCTACAACCACGCCCACGCAGTGGCATATGAAGGAGGAGTTAGGGGCGGGGAGCGGCGGGGCCCTTCCTCCGCCTCCGCGGTCCATGGTGTCTACGTGCCATTCCTCCGCCTCTACCTCGCCGACCTCGCCGCCTCGGTCGCCGTCGCGTCCGCCACCAACCAGAGGAACGACACCTGCGGCGCCGGGGGACCCTTCGCAACTGCGTCGGGGGAGCTCGCCGATGCAGCGACCGTAGGCAAGGTAAGGGATTTCATTCACAGATTAAGGGTAGGGTTCGGATATGGGATTGTGAATGCCGACGGGTACGAGCTGATTGATTTGCTGGTTGAGCGCCTTGATTCTTCCTCTTGTTTGGTCTGCATCACGCCTAGCCTTGGCTGTGTTGTTTATTGATCCATCGATTTACCAAGGGGTTGGATTCAGATAGACGATTGAGAATGTGGGTGGCTACTAACGAAAGTTCCTACCAGCCAGTTCCTTGTCTGTTCCACCGTGTAGCAATTACTGTTCCCCACTTGCTAGGCTGTTGTTTGTCTCTTCGCTTAATTATGTTGGCATGATTGGATGATTTGTTTCTTGATAGGGCAGATCCCTTCTCTCAATCCGTCTCTGCTCTCTTTGTTAATTACTGTGCTACTCACTTCTCCTGTATTCTATTAGCACCAAGTCTATTGCCTCTTAATTACTACTACTCACTGCTGTTGTATTCTATTAGCACCAACTGTGTTGCCTGTGTATTATATATATTCTTCTTTCTCAAGCACAAGAGCACTAGTGCTATGTTGCTCCCTCTGACAGTCCATGGACAAACTCTGTTAATTTATTTTGACTGCCCATAATTCCCTCTCTAGCAGCACCACATGTACTCTTGTCTCACCCATAACAACAATTTACTAGTAGTATGTCTCTTGGCTTGGGTGCTAGCTTAGGTCCCTTCTACTACTACTCCACTTAGTAACTTGTCTGTATTCTATTACTTTGTACCTATGTGTGTGAGCTGTATTATATTCATCTTCCTCAAGTACTACAACACTGGTAGTTGTACACTAGCGACAGTCCATCTAGTTTATTAACTCCAAGTGAAGTGAAGTGAAGTGAAGTGAAGTGGGCATAATTCTCTAGATGTGTTATAGAGTGCTAGTATCTGTTTCCTTGCCTCACCCACAAAATGTATTAATATGCATGTCTCTTGGCGCGGTGCTAGGTCGGTTCTATGCCTTCGAGAAGGACCATCACCTCGACGCCACCTCCAGCGGCACTGGAGTTCACCTTGTCGGCCGACGACTACAGGCTCATGGAGGAGGTCTGCTTTTGCGCCAACGCCGTCGTGTACCATGCCATCTTCCTCCCGGCCAACCGGGCCATCGTCGTCAAGTGCCTCGATCTTGATTGACTCAATAATAACCTCGTGAGCTCCCTCTCTGTCTCTCTTTCTCTGTATCGCGGCTCTGTCTCCGATTTTCCAATTCATCGTCGCTGACGCCCCTGTATAGCAATATGATTGGGCGGTGATGACTTTGATCAGGCAGATGTGGGAAATTTTGAGTATGTGTTGTGGATGCAGTCCAGCTGGTCTGTGTTAAGCTGGGACGATCCATCCATTTATAGCTTTTTATATCTTATTATAGTGAAAATGGCAGTACTAGCTTTAGTAGCATCAGGCTTTAGGTTTCTTCTTACTGGAGTTACCAATGGCTGACAGGTTTTTATATACTCAATCCTGCAATTTCTGTTACAGATTTTCAGCTTGATCCATTGTTTTGGTCAGTGATTTGCATTACCCTCGCCGCTGCTCTGCTCTGTACATACGTAACCTAGGACTCTTATCTATATTATTATCAGGGGCACTCTTTGGTTGCTATTCTACAATTATTAGTTTCACAAAGACCGCTTGTAACTCCTCTGGAAGCACTGCAGTTTGCGGTCTCTAGGATGTTTTGTCCTCACTGCATATGCTGCTATGATTTAATTTGACTTGTTAACAATGGCTGTCAAACAATCAAACACAAGCAAATTAAATGCTTTCTAGTATTCCGTATTGTGTTGCTACGCAGTGTATAGTTTTGAATGGCTCAATTATACAGAGCTCTCCATGCCCAAGATGAGAAATTCTTGCTGTCAATCTGTTTGCTGCTATCATTTTCTTACCATCATATTATATGTGCCGCTCAACATTCAACCTGCTTTAATCTGTATTAGTATTCAGTTTGTACCTCATCTAGCACATTTCCTGAAATTGCCACTATTCTTTCAATCAAATTAGTAGAATTACCTTGTGATTCCTCTGTTTGCTTCATATTATGGTTGCTCTACTGCTAGTGTCTTACTAGCTTGTTCTGGCTCATCGTGTTCCTGCTTGTAGTTGATTTTCCATGTGCCTAAGTATATGAGTAGTACACGTGCAAGCAAACATTTGAACTCAAACCCATCCATCCTTTGTACTGTACTATACTGAAGAAGTAATGTAGATGAATATACATGCAGTTTTATTAAGTGAATGCCATGCAAACAACTAACTTGCTCTTGTCCATGTAGATGGAGTAGGAGGATGAGCAGCAGCAACAAATGAGCCTGATGGTGAAGAAGCACCTGATGACCGGAACTCCTTCAAGTGCTCTTTAGTCCTTCCAAAACAAGGTCTTGATGTCCCCCTTACAAAAAATGTTCATATATGTTCCTGCATGATGCGTGTGTGCATGTTGGATGGTCACATTCTAGTGTACTAGCTAGCTAGTAAGCTTGTTTTGCTACCGGATGATTGAATTTCATCTCAGTTTGTACCTCATCTAGCTCACCACCTCAAATTCCACTGTTTTGTTAGTGTTTCCTTCTTGGTTGGCTAAACATATTTGTTTGTTTGATTTGGAGCATTAGACGCTCTCCATTGATGATTGCCTAATTTTATTCATCGTCTCCACAATATATTCATTTGATTGTCTGCTACATCTCCACTTAAATACTCATAATGCTACTGTCTAGCCTTTGTTCAATTGGACTGACTATATATCTCTTGTTAAAATTGTGGTCTTGATCTTTTCTTTAAACCTGGGACATCATGCATAACTAGCTCTTCCTTTTCAGTCTAAACCCGAGACCTCTTTTGTTTTCAGTCACACTGCTGTTTTGCTGTGCTTGATAAACCTGAGACTTCTTTCTATTGTAATATCAAAGTTGTTTGGTTTTGGCCTCAGCAGTAGTACACTAATATTGAAGTTGTTCACTCTTTTACAGGAGCTCCAGGCCTAATTTTTTTTGGAGTGTGAAGCCGTGAAGCCAAGTGCGAATCAGTGAAGCCGTGAAGCCAAGTGCGAATCAGTGAAGCCCTACTTAGCAAAGAGTTTTTTGGTTCTGTAGTAGACTGTAAATTGTAATATTATAACAGATTGTAAAAGACTAATGTAGTGTTATTTGATGAATTATATTTGTCCCGTCCTATTTGAAATAGTGATTATGTATGTTAAAAAGATGTGAAATGGAAACTTGACCAGCGGGACCAATTTATGTCCCACTTATGAATATAATCTGAGAAATTTTGAAATTTTTGACTTGTGGGACCCATCTGACTAGTGAGACCAGCTCTAAAATAAAATGATTGAAAAATAGAAAATCAATTGATGGAAAGAGGGCCACGGCCCAACAAAAAAAAGGCTGCAATATTGGGCTTGGCCCACGAACCCAACCAAAAATTGACAGAAAAAACACAAATAGGCTGAATTGTTGGGCTCGACCCATGTAAAACACTGAATTGGACCGGGCTGGTTCTTATCCACGTCAGCTTGCCACGCTGGATCCCTACATGGCATGGGGAGGTTGCTAGTGACCAAAAATTTGGTCGTGGAACCAACGACCTTTTACATATCACAAAGAAGGTCGCTAATTTCAGTTTACGACTGCCAGCTTTTGACCATCTGTTTTTGGTCGCAAAAAGGTCGCAAATGAAAAACAATGACCGTTTAGCGACCAATAGTGATGGTCGCAAGTTGACATATTTCTTGTAGTGACCGGGGCGTTACCGGAACCCCCCGGGGGTTTAATGGGCCTTCATGGGCCCTTGAGGAGAGAGGAGGAGGCGGCCAGGTGGAGGCCCCCCCCAAGCCCAAACCGAATTGGACTAGGGTTGGGGGGCGGCCCCCCTTCGCTTCTTCTCCTCCCTCTCTTTCCCCCTTCTCCTTCTTGGAATAGGAAAGGGGGGACCGAATCCTACTTGGACCGGGAGTCCAAGTAGGACTCCCCCCTTGGCGCGCCACACCTTGGCCGGCCTCCTCCTCCCCCCTCCTTTATATACGTGGGAGGGGGCACCCCAAAGACACACAAGTTTCTCATAGCCGTGTGCGGTGCCCCCTCCACAGTTACACACCTCGGTCATATAGTCGTAGTGCTTAGGCGAAGCCCTGCGCAGGTAACTTCATCATCACTGTCGCCACGCCGTCCTGCTGACGGAACTCTCCTCGACCTCAACTGGATCAAGTGCTCGAGGGACGTCATCGAGCTGAACGTGTGCTGAACGCGGAGGTGCCGTACGTTCGGTGCTGGGATCGGTTGGATCGCGAAGACGTTCGACTACATCAACCGCGTTACTAAACGCTTCTGCTTTCGGTCTATGAGGGTACGTGGAAATACTCTCCCCTCTCGTTGCTATGCATCTCCTAGATAGATCTTGCGTGATCGTAGGAAAATTTTGGAAATACTGCATTTCCCAACAGTGGTATTAGAGCCAGGTCTATGCGTAGATGTTATATGCACGAGTAGAACACAATGAGTTGTGGACGATAATACTCATACTTCTTACCAGCAACGTCTTACTTTGATTCGGCGGTGTTGTTGGATGAAGCGGCCTAGACCGACATTACATGACCGCGTTCATGAGACTGGTTCTACCGACGTGCTTCGCACACAGGTGGCTAGCGGGTGTCTGTTTCTCCAACTTTAGTTGAATCGAGTTTAACTACGCCCGGTCCTTGTTGAAGGTTAAAACAGCACACTTGACGAAAAATCGTTGTGGTTTTGATGCGTAGGTAAGAATGGTTCTTGCTAAGCCCGTAGCAGCCACGTAAAACTTGCAACAACAAAGTAGAGGACGTCCAACTTGTTTTTGCAGGGCATGTTGTGATGTGATATGGTCAAGACGTGATGATATATAAATTGTTGTATGAGATGATCATGTTTTGTAAAAGTTATCGGCAACTGGCAGGAGCCTTATGGTTGTCGCTTTATTGTATGAAATGCAATCGCCATGTAATTGCTTTACTTTATCACTAAGCGTTAGCGATAGTCGTAGAAGCAATAGTTGGTGAAATGACAATGATGCTACGATGGAGATCAAGGAGTCAAGCCGAAGACGATGGTGATCATGACGGTGCTTTGGAGATGGCGATCGAAGGCACAAGATGATGATGGCCATATCATATCACTTATTTTGATTGCATGTGATGTTTATCCTTTATGCATCTTTTTTTGCTTAGTATGGCGGTAGCATTATAAGATGATCCCTCACTAAATTTAAAGGTATAAGTGTTCGCCCTAAGTATGCACCGTTGCTACAGTTCGTCGTGCCAAGACACCACGTGATGATCGGGTGTGATAAGCTCAACGTTCACATACAACGGGTGCAAGCCAGTTTTGCACACGCAGAATACTCGGGTTAAACTTGACGAGCCTAGCATATGTAGATATGGCCTCGGAACACAGAGATCGAAAGATCGAACGTGAATCATATAGTAGATATGATTGAAGGAAATATGCCCTAGAGGCAATAATAAAGTATTATATATTTCCTTATATCACGATAAATGTTTATTATTCATGCTAGAATTGTATTAACCGGAAACATAATACATGTGTGAATACATAGACAAACAGAGTGTCACTAGTATGCCTCTACTTGACTAGCTCGTTAATCAAAGATGGTTATGTTTCCTAGCCATAGACATAAGTTGTCATTTGATTAAGGAGATCACCTCATTAGGAGAATGACGTGATTGACTTGACCCATTCCGTTAGCTTAGCACTCAATCGTTTAGTATGTTGCTATTGCTTTCTTCATGACTTATACATGTTCCTATGACTATGAGATTATGCAACTCCCGTTTACCGAAGGAACACTTTGTGTGCTACCAAACGTCACAACGTAAATGGGTGATTATAAAGGTGCTCTACAGGTGTCTCCAAAGCTACTTGTTGGGTTAGCGTATTTCGAGATTAGGATTTGTCACTCCAATTGTCGGAGAGGTATCTCTGGGCCCACTCGGTAATGCACATCACTATAAGCCTTGCAAGCATTGTGACTAATGAGTTAGTTGCGGGATGATGTGTTATGGAACGAGTAAAGAGACTTGCCGGTAACGAGATTGAACTAGGCATCGAGATACCGACGATCAAATCTTGGGCAAGTAACATACCGGTGACAAAGGGAACAACGTATGTTGTTATGCGGTCTGACCGATAAAGATCTTCGTAGAATATGTGGGAGCAAATATGGGCATCCAGGTCCCGCTATTCGTTATTGACCGGAGACGTGTCTCGGTCATGTCAACATAGTTCTCGAACCCGTAGGGTCCGCATGCTTAACATTACGATGACAGTTTTATTGAGTTTTGATGTACCGAAGGAGTTCGGAGTCCCGGATGAGATCGGGGATATGACGAGGAGTCTCGAAATGGTCGAGATGTAAAGATCGATATATTGGACGACTATATTCGGACTTCGTAAAGGTTCCGAGTGATTCGGGTATATTTCGGAGTACCGGACAGTTACGGGAATACGTATTGGGCCTTATTGGGCCCTACGGGAAAGAAGGAAAAGGGCCTCAAGGGTGGCCGCACCCCTCCCCTTGGTCTGGTCCGAATTGGACTAGGGAAGGGGGGTGCCCCCTTCCTTCCTTCTCTTTTTCCCTTCCTCTTTTCCTATTGTTGGAAATCATACATACAAATGTATGTGGTCCGATGAATATTGAGGTTCGTAGCAGGTATCATTATTTTCTGACCTTCACAGATGATTTGAGCAGATATGGGTATATCTACTTGATGAAACACAAGTCTGAAACATTTGAAAAGTTTAAAGAATTTCAGAGTGAAGTGGAGAATCATCGTAACAAGAAAATAAAAGTTTCTACGATATGATCGTAGAGGTAAAATATTTGAGTTACGAGTTTGGCCTTCAGTTAAAAACAAAGTGAAATAGTTTCACTACTCACGCCACCTGGAACACAACAGCATAATGGTGTGTCCGAACATCATAACCGTACTTTATTGGATATAGTGAAATCTATGATGTCTCTTTCCAATTTACCACTATCGTTTTGGGGTTATGCATTACAGACAGCTACATTCACGTTAAATAGGGCACCATCAAAATCCGTTGAGACGACGCCTTATGAACTGTGGTTTGGCAAGAAACCAAAGTTGTCGTTTCTTAAAGTTTTGGGTTGCGGTGCTTATGTGAAAAAGTTTCATCCTGATAAGCTCAAACCCAAATCGGAGAAATGTGTCTTCATAGGATACCCAAAGGAGACAGTTGGGTACACCTTCTATCACAGATCCGAAGGCAAGACATTCGTTGCTAAGAATGGATCCTTTCTAGAGAAGGAGTTTTCTCTCGAAAGAAGTGAGTGGGAGGAAAGTAGAACTTGATGAGGTAACTGTACCTACTCCCTTATTGGAAAGTAGTTCATCACAAGAAACGGTTCCTGTGACGTCTATACCAATGAGTGAGGAAGTTAATGATGATGATCATGAAACTTCAGATCAAGTTGTTACTAAACCTTGTAGGTCAACCAGAGTAAGATCCGCACCAGAGTGGTACGGTAATCCTGTTCTGGAGGTTATGTTACTAGACCATGACAAACCTACGACCTATGAAGAAGCGATGGTGAGCCCATATTCTGCAAAATGGCTTGAGGCCATGAAATCTGAGATGAGATCCATGTATGAGAACAAAGTATGGACTTTGGTTGACTTGCCCGATGATCGGCAAGCAATTGAGAATAAATGGATCGTCAAGAGGAAGACGGACGCTGATAGTAGTATCACTATCTACAAAGCTAGAATTGTCGCAAAAAGGTTTTCGACAAGTTCAAGATGTTGACTACGATGAGAGTTTCTCACTCGTATCTATGTTTAAGTCTGTCTGAATCATGTTAGCAATTGCCGCATTTTATGAAATATGGCAAATGGATAAACAAAACTGAATTCCTTAATGGATTTATTAAAGAAGAGTTGTATATGATGCAACCAGGAGGTTTTGTCAATCCTAAAGGTGCTAACAAAATATGCAAGCTCCAGCGATCCATCTATGGACTGGTGCAAGCATCTCGGAGTTGGAATATACGCTTTGATAAATTGATCAAAGCATATAGTTGTATACAGACTTGCGGTGAAGCCTGTATTTACAAGAAAGTGAGTGGGAGCACTACAACATTTCTGATAAGTATATGTGAATGACATATTGTTGATCGGAAATAATGTAGAATTATTCTGCAAAGCATAAAGGAGTGTTTGAAAGGAGTTTTTTCAAAGAAAGACCTCGGTGAAGCTGCTTACATATTGAGCATCAAGATCTATAGAGATAGATCAAGACGCTTGATAAGTTTTTTCAATGAGTACATACCTTCACAAGATTTTGAAAGTAGTTCAAAGTGGAAGAGTCAAAGAAAGAGTTCTTGCCTGTGTTACAAGGTGTGAAATTGAGTAAGACTCAAAGCCCGACCACGGCAGAAGATAGAAAGAGAATGAAAGTCATTCCCTATGCCTTGGCCATAGGTTCTATAAAGTATGCCATGCTGTGTACCAGATCTATTGTATACCCTACACTGATTTTGGCAAGGGAGTACAATAGTGATCTAGGAGTAGATCACTGGACAGCGGTCAAAATTATCCTTAGTGGAATAAGGATATGTTTCTCGGTTATGGAAGTGACAAAAGGTTCGTCGTAAAGGGTTACGTCGATACAAGTTTTGACACTAATCTAGATGACTCTAAGTCTCGGTCTAGATACATATTGAAAGTGGGAGCAATTAACTAAGAGTAGCTCCAAGCAGAGCATTGTAAACATAGAAATTTGCAAAATACTTACGGATCTGAATATGACAGACCCGTTGACTAAAATTATCTCACAAGCAAAACATAATCACACCTTAGTACTCTTTGGGTGTTAATCACATAGCGATGTGAACTAGATTATTGACTCTAGTAAACCCTTTGGGTGTTGGTCACATAGAGATGTGAACTATGGGTGTTAATCACATGGTGATGTGAATTATTGATGTTAAATCACATGGCGATGTGAACTAGATTATTGACTCTAGTGCAAGTGGGAGACTGAAGGAAATATGCCCTAGAGGCAATAATAAAGTATTATATATTTCCTTATATCATGATAAATGTTTATTATTCATGCTAGAATTGTATTAACCGGAAACATAATACATGTGTGAATACATAGACAAACAGAGTGTCACTAGTATGCCTCTACTTGACTAGCTCGTTAATCAAAGATGGTTATGTTTCCTAGCCATAGACATAAGTTGTCATTTGATTAACGAGATCACCTCATTAGGAGAATGACGTGATTGACTTGACCCATTCCGTTAGCTTAGCACTCGATCGTTTAGTATGTTGCTATTGCTTTCTTCATGACTTATACATGTTCCTATGACTATGAGATTATGCAACTCCCGTTTACCGGAGGAACACTTTGTGTGCTACCAAACGTCACAACGTAAATGGGTGATTATAAAGGTGCTCTACAGGTGTCTCCAAAGGTACTTGTTGGGTTGGCGTATTTCGAGATTAGGATTTGTCACTCCAATTGTCGGAGAGGTATCTCTGGGCCCACTCGGTAATGCACATCACTATAAGCCTTGCAAGCATTGTGACTAATGAGTTAGTTGCGGGATGATGTGTTACGGAACGAGTAAAGAGACTTGCCGGTAACGAGATTGAACTAGGTATCGAGATACCGACGATCAAATCTTGGGCAAGTAACATACCGGTGACAAAGGGAACAACGTATGTTGTTATGCGGTCTGACCGATAAAGATCTTCGTAGAATATGTGGGAGCCAATATGGGCATCCAGGTCCCGCTATTGGTTATTGACCGGAGACGTGTATCGGTCATGTCTACATAGTTCTCGAACCCGTAGGGTCCGCACGCTTAACATTACGATGACAGTTTTATTGAGTTTTGATGTACCGAAGGAGTTCGGAGTCCCGGATGAGATCGGGGATATGACGAGGAGTCTCGAAATGGTCGAGACGTAAAGATCGATATATTGGACGACTATATTCGGACTTCAGAAAGGTTCCGAGTGATTCGGGTATTTTTCGGAGTACCGGAGAGTTACGGGAATACGTATTGGGCATTATTGGGCCATACGGGAAAGAAGGAAAAGGGCCTCAAGGGTGGCCGCACCCCTCCCCTTGGTCTGGTCCGAATTGGACTAGGGAAGGGGGGTGCCCCCTTCCTTCCTTCTCTTTTTCCCTTCCTCTTTTCCTATTCCTTATGGGAGGTGGAATCCTACTAGGACTAGGGAGTCCTAGTAGGACTCCACACTTGGTGCGCCCCCTCCTAGGGCCGGCCTCCTCCTCCCTTGCTCCTTTATATACGGGGGCAGGGGGCACCCCATGGACACAACAATTGATCCTTGAGATCTCTTAGCCGTGTGCGGTGCCCCCCTCCACCATATTACACCTCGATAATACCGTTGCGGAGCTTAGGCGAAGCCCTGCGTCGGTGGAACATCATCATCGTCACCACGCCGTCGTGCTGACGAAACTCTCCCTCAACACTCGGCTGGATCGGAGTTCGAGGGACGTCATCGAGCTGAACGTGTGTAGAACTCGGAGGTGCCGTACGTTCGGTACTTGATCGGTCGGATCGTGAAGACGTACGACTACATCAACCGCGTTGTGATAACGCTTCCGCTGTCGGTCTACGAGGGTACGTGGACAACACTCTCCCCTCTCGTTGCTATGCATCACCATGATCTTGCGTGTGCGTAGGAATTTTTTGAAATTACTACGTTCCCCAACAGTGGCATCCGAGCCTGGTTTTATGCGTTGATGCTATGCACGAGTAGAACACAAGTGAGTTGTGGGCGATATAAGTCATACTGCTTACCAGCATGTCATACTTTGGTTCAGCGGTATTGTGAGATGAAGCGGCCCGGACCGACATTACGCGTACGCTTACGCGAGACTGGTTTCACCGTTGCGAGCACTCGTTGCTTAAAGGTGACCGGCGGGTGTCTGTCTCTCTCACTTTAGTTGAACCGAGTGTGGCTACGCCCGGTCCTTGCGAAGGTTAAAACAGCACCAACTTGACAAACTATCGTTGTGGTTTTGATGCGTAGGTAAGAACGGTTCTTGCTAAGCCCGTAGCAGCCACGTAAAATATGCAACAACAAAGTAGAGGACGTCTAACTTGTTTTTGCAGGGCATGTTGTGATGTGATATGGTCAAGACATGATGTGATATAATGTGTTGTATGAGATGATCATGTTTTGTAACCGAGTTATCGGCAACTGGCAGGAGCCATATGGTTGTCGCTTTATTGTATGAGATGCAATCGCCATGTAATAGTTTTACTTTATCACTAAGCGGTAGCGATAGTCGTAAAAGCAATAAGTTGGCGAGACGACAACGATGCTACGATGGAGATCAAGGTGTCGCGCCGGTGACGATGGTGATCATGACGGTGCTTCGGAGATGGAGATCACAAGCACGGTGCTTCGGAGATGGAGATCACAAGCACAAGATGATGATGGCCATATCATATCACTTATATTGATTGCATGTGATGTTAATCCTTTATGCATCTTATCTTGCTTTGTTTGACGGTAGCATTATAAGATGATCCTTCACTAAATTATCAAAGTATAAGTGTTCTCCCTGAGTATGCACCGTTGCGAAAGTTCTTCGTGCTGAGACACCACGTGATGATCGGGTGTGATAGGCTCTACGTTCAAATACAACGGGTGCAAAACAGTTGCACACGCGGAATACTCAGGTTAAACTTGACGAGCCTAGCATATAACAGATATGGCCTCGGAACACGGAGACCGAAAGGTCGAGCGTGAATCATATAGTAGATATGATCAACATAGTGATGTTCACCATTGAAACTACTCCATCTCACGTGATGATCGGACATGGTTTAGTTGATATGGATCACGTGATCACTTAGAGGATTAGAGGGATGTCTATCTAAGTGGGAGTTCTTAAGTAATACGATTAATTGAACTTGAATTTATCATGAACTTAGTCCTGATAGTATTTTGCAAATTATGTTGTAGATCAATGGCTCGCGTTGTTGCTTCCCTGTATTTATTTTTGATATGTTCCTAGAGAAAAATTATGTTGAAAGATGTTAGTAGCAAAGATGCGGATTGGATCCGTGATCTGAGGATTATCCTCATTGCTGCACAGAAGAATTATGTCCTTAATGCACCGCTAGGTGACAGGCCTATTGCAGGAGCAGATGCAGACGTTATGAACGTTTGGCTAGCTCAATATGATGACTACTTGATAGTTTAGTGCACCATGCTTAACGGCTTAGAATCGGGACTTCAAAGATGTTTTGAACGTCATGGACCATATGAGATGTTCCAGGAGTTGAAGTTAATATTTCAAGCAAATACCCGAGTTGAGAGATATGAAGTCTCCAACAAGTTCTATAGCTAAAAGATGGAGGAGAATCGCTCAACTAGTGAGCATGTGCTCAGATTGTCTGGGTACTACAATCGCTTGAATCAAGTGGGAGTTAATCTTCCAGATAAAATAGTGATTGACAGAATTCTCTAGTCACCATCACCAAGTTAGTAGAACTTCGTGATGAACTACAGTATGCAAGGGATGACGAAAGTAATTCCTAAGCTCTTCGTGATGCTGAAATCGACGAAGGTAGAAATCAAGAAAAACATCAAGTGTTGATGGTTGACGAGACCACTAGTTTCAAGAAAAGGGCAAAGGGAAGAAGGGGAACTTCAAGAAGAACGGCAAGCAAGTTGCTGCTCAAGTGAAGAAGCCTAAGTCTGGTCCTAAGCCTGAGACTAAGTGCTTCTACTGCAAAGGGACTGTTCACTGGAAGCGGAACTACCCCAAGTATTTGGTGGATAAGAAGTATGGCAAAGTGAACAAAGGTATATTGGATATACATGTTATTGATGTGTACTTTACTAGTGTTTATAGCAACCCCTCAGTATTTGATACTGGTTCAGTTGCTAAAGAGTAGTAACCCAAAAACGGGAGTTGCAGAATAAACAGAGACTAGTAAAAGGCGAGGTGACGATGTGTGTTGGAAGTAGTTCCAAGATTGATATGATCATCATCGCACACTCCCTATACTTTCAGGATTAGTGTTGAAACTAAATAAGTGTTATTTGGTGTTTGCGTTGAGCATGAATATGATTTGATCATGTTTATTGCAATACGTTTATTCATTTAAGTTAGAGAACAATTGTTGTTCTGTTTACATGAATAAGAATCTTCTATGGTCATACACACCAACGAAAATGGTTTGTTGGATCTCGATCGTAGTGATACACATAATCATAATATTGAAGCCAAAAGATGCAAAGTTAATAATGATAGTGCAACTTATTTGTGGCACTGCCGTTTAGGTCATATTGGTGTAAAGCACATGAAGAAACTCCATACTGATGGGATTTTGGAATCACTTGATTATGAATCACTTGATGCTTGCGAACCGTGCCTCATGGGCAAGATGACCAAAACGCCGTTCTCCGGTACTATGGAGAGAGCAACAGATTTGTTGGAAATCATACATACAGATGTATGTGGTCCGATGAATATTGAGGCTCGTAGCAGGTATCATTATTTTCTGACCTTCACAGATGATTTGAGCAGATATGGGTATATCTACTTGATGAAACACAAGTCTGAAACATTTGAAAAGTTCAAAGAATTTCAGAGTGAAGTGGAGAATCATCGTAACAAGAAAATAAAAGTTTCTACGATATGATCGCAGAGGTAAAATATTTGAGTTACGAGTTTGGCCTTCAGTTAAAAACAAAGTGAAATAGTTTCACTACTCACGCCACCTGGAACACAACAGCATAATGGTGTGTCCGAACGTCATAACCGTACTTTATTGGATATAGTGCAATCTATGATGTCTCTTACCAATTTACCACTATCGTTTTGGGGTTATGCATTAGAGACAGCTACATTCATGTTAAATAGGGCACCATCAAAATCCGTTGAGACGACGCCTTATGAACTGTGGTTTGGCAAGAAACCAAAGTTGTCGTTTCTTAAAGTTTGGGGTTGCGATGCTTATGTGAAAAAGTTTCATCCTGATAAGCTCAAACCCAAATCGGAGAAATGTGTCTTCATAGGATACCCAAAGGAGACAGTTGGGTACACCTTCTATCACAGATCCGAAGGCAAGACATTCGTTGCTAAGAATGGATCCTTTCTAGAGAAGGAGTTTTCTCTCGAAAGAAGTGAGTGGGAGGAAAGTAGAACTTGATGAGGTAACTGTAACTACTCCCTTATTGGAAAGTAGTTCATCACAAGAAACGGTTCATGTGACGTCTATACCAATGAGTGAGGAAGTTAATGATGATGATCATGAAACTTCAGATCAAGTTGTTACTAAACCTTGTAGGTCAACCAGAGTAAGATCCGCACCAGAGTGGTACGGTAATCCTATTCTGGAGGTTATGTTACTAGACCATGACAAACCTACGAACTATGAAGAAGCGATGGTGAGCCCATATTCCGCAAAATGGCTTGAGGCCATGAAATCTGAGATGAGATCCATGTATGAGAACAAAGTATGGACTTTGGTTGACTTGCCCGATGATCGGCAAGCAATTGAGAATAAATGGATCGTCAAGAGGAAGACGGACGCTGATAGTAGTATCACTATCTACAAAGCTAGAATTGTCGCAAAAAGGTTTTCGACAAGTTCAAGATGTTGACTACGATGAGAGTTTCTCACTCATATCTATGTTTAAGTCTGTCTGAATCATGTTAGCAATTGCCGCATTTTATGAAATATGGCAAATGGATAAACAAAACTGAATTCCTTAATGGATTTATTAAAGAAGAGTTGTATATGATGCAACCAGGAGGTTTTGTCAATCCTAAAGGTGCTAACAAAATATGCAAGCTCCAGCGATCCATCTATGGACTGGTGCAAGCATCTCGGAGTTGGAATATACGCTTTGATAAATTGATCAAAGCATATAGTTGTATACAGACTTGCGGTGAAGCCTGTATTTACAAGAAAGTGAGTGGGAGCGCTACAACATTTCTGATAAGTATATGTGAATGACATATTGTTGATCGGAAATAATGTAGAATTATTCTGCAAAGCATAAAGGAGTGTTTGAAAGGAGTTTTTTCAAAGAAAGACCTCGGTGAAGCTGCTTACATATTGAGCATCAAGATCTATAGAGATAGATCAAGACGCTTGATAAGTTTTTTCAATGAGTACATACCTTCACAAGATTTTGAAGTAGTTCAAAGTGGAAGAGTCAAAGAAAGAGTTCTTGCCTGTGTTACAAGGTGTGAAATTGAGTAAGACTCAAAGCCCGACCACGGCAGAAGATAGAAAGAGAATGAAAGTCATTCCCTATGCCTTGGCCATAGGTTCTATAAAGTATGCCATGCTGTGTACCAGATCTATTGTATACCCTACACTGATTTTGGCAAGGGAGTACAATAGTGATCTAGGAGTAGATCACTGGACAGCGGTCAAAATTATCCTTAGTGGAATAAGGATATGTTTCTCGATTATGGAAGTGACAAAAGGTTCGTCGTAAAGGGTTACGTCGATGCAAGTTTTGACACTAATCTAGATGACTGTAAGTCTTGGTCTAGATACATATTGAAAGTGGGAGCAATTAACTAAGAGTAGCTCCGTGCAGAGCATTGTAAACATAGAAATTTGCAAAATACTTACGGATCTGAATATGACAGACCCGTTGACTAAAATTATCTCACAAGCAAAACATAATCACACCTTAGTACTCTTTGGGTGTTAATCACATAGCGATGTGAACTAGATTATTGACTCTAGTAAACCCTTTGGGTGTTGGTCACATAGAGATGTGAACTATGGGTGTTAATCACATGGTGATGTGAATTATTGATGTTAAATCACATGGCGATGTGAACTAGATTATTGACTCTAGTGCAAGTGGGAGACTGAAGGAAATATGCCCTAGAGGCAATAATAAAGTATTATATATTTCCTTATATCATGATAAATGTTTATTATTCTTGCTAGAATTGTATTAACCGGAAACATAATACATGTGTGAATACATAGACAAACAGAGTGTCACTAGTATGCCTCTACTTGACTAGCTCGTTAATCAAAGATGGTTATGTTTCCTAGCCATAGACATAAGTTGTCATTTGATTAACGAGATCACCTCATTAGGAGAATGACGTGATTGACTTGACCCATTCCGTTAGCTTAGCACTCGATCGTTTAGTATGTTGCTATTGCTTTCTTCATGACTTATACATGTTCCTATGACTATGAGATTATGCAACTCCCGTTTACCGGAGGAACACTTTGTGTGCTACCAAACGTCACAACGTAAATGGGTGATTATAAAGGTGCTCTACAGGTGTCTCCAAAGGTACTTGTTGGGTTGGCGTATTTCGAGATTAGGATTTGTCACTCCGATTATCGGAGAGGTATCTCTGGGCCCACTCGGTAATGCACATCACTATAAGCCTTGCAAGCATTGTGACTAATGAGTTAGTTGCGGGATGATGTATTACGGAACGAGTAAAGAGACTTGCCGGTAACGAGATTGAACTAGGTATCGAGATACCGACGATCAAATCTCGGGCAAGTAACATACCGGTGACAAAGGGAACAACGTATGTTGTTATGCGGTCTGACCGATAAAGATCTTCATAGAATATGTGGGAGCCAATATGGGCATCCAGGTCCCGCTATTGGTTATTGACCGGAGACGTGTCTCGGTCATGTCTACATAGTTCTCGAACCCGTAGGGTCCGCACGCTTAACGTTACGATGACATTTTTATTGAGTTTTGATGTACCGAAGGAGTTCGGAGTCCCGGATGAGATCGGGGACATGACGAGGAGTCTCGAAATGGCCGAAAAGGGCCTCAAGGGTGGCCGCACCCCCCCTTGGTCTGGTCCGAATTGGACTAGGGAAGGGGGGCGCCCCCTTCCTTCCTTCTCTTTTTCCCTTCCTCTTTTCCTATTCCATATGGGAGGTGGAATCCTACTAGGACTAGGGAGTCCTAGTAGGACTCCACACTTGGTGCGCCCCCTCCTAGGGCCGGCCTCCTCCTCCCTTGCTCCTTTATATACGGGGGCAGGGGGCACCCCATAGACACAACAATTGATCCTTGAGATCTCTTAGCCGTGTGCGGTGCCCCCCTCCACCATATTACACCTCGATAATACCGTTGCGGAGCTTAGGCGAAGCCCTGCGTCGGTGGAACATCATCATCGTCACCACGCCGTCGTGCTGACGAAAATCTCCCTCAACACTTGGCTGGATCGGAGTTCGAGGGACGTCATCGAGCTGAACGTGTGTAGAACTCGGAGGTGCCGTGCGTTCGGTACTTGATCGGTCGGATCGTGAAGACGTACGACTACATTAACCGCGTTGTTATAACGCTTCCGCTTTCGGTCTACGAGGGTACGTGGACAACACTCTCCCCTCTCGTTGCTATGCATCACCATGATCTTGCGTGTGCGTAGGAAAATTTTGAAATTACTACGTTCCCCAACAGTGGCATCCGAGCCTGGTTTTATGCGTTGATGCTATGCACGAGTAGAACACAAGTGAGTTGTGGGCGATATAAGTCATACTGCTTACCAGCATGTCATACTTTGGTTCAGCGGTATTGTGAGATGAAGCGGCCCGGACCGACATTACGCGTACGCTTACGCGAGACTGGTTTCACCGTTCGGAGCACTCGTTGCTTAAAGGTGACTGGCGGGTGTCTGTCTCTCTCACTTTAGTTGAACCGAGTGTGGCTACGCCCGGTCCTTGCGAAGGTTAAAACAGCACCAACTTGACAAACTATCGTTGTGGTTTTGATGCGTAGGTAAGAACGGTTCTTGCTAAGCCCATAGCAGCCACGTAAAACTTGCAACAACAAAGTAGAGGACGTCTAACTTGTTTTTGCAGGGCATGTTGTGATGTGATATGGTCAAGACATGATGTGATATAATTTGTTGTATGAGATGATCATGTTTTGTAACCGAGTTATCGGCAACTGGCAGGAGCCATATGGTTGTCGTTTTATTGTATGCAATGCAATCGCCATGTAATGCTTTACTTTATCACTAAGCGGTAGCGATAGTCGTAGAAGCATAAGATTGATGAGACGACAACGATGCTACGATGGAGATCAAGGTGTCGCGCCGGTGACGATGGTGATCATGACGGTGCTTCGGAGATGGAGATCACAAGCACGGTGCTTCGGAGATGGAGATCACAAGCACAAGATGATGATGGCCATATCATATCACTTATATTGATTGCATGTGATGTTAATCCTTTATGCATCTTATCTTGCTTTGTTTGACGGTAGCATTATAAGATGATCCTTCACTAAATTATCAAAGTATAAGTGTTCTCCCTTAGTATGCACCGTTGCAAAAGTTCTTCGTGCTGAGACACCACGTGATGATCGGGTGTGATAGGCTCTACGTTCAAATACAACGGGTGCAAAACAGTTGCACACGCGGAATACTCAGGTTAAACTTGACGAGCCTAGCATATAACAGATATGGCCTCGGAACACGGAGACCGAAAGGTCGAGCGTGAATCATATAGTAGATATGATCAACATAGTGATGTTCACCGTTGAAACTACTCCATCTCACGTGATGATCGGACATGGTTTAGTTGATATGGATCACGTGATCACTTAGAGGATTAGAGGGATGTCTATCTAAGTGGGAGTTCTTAAGTAATACGATTAATTGAACTTGAATTTATCATGAACTTAGTCCTGATAGTATTTTGCAAATTATGTTGTAGATCAATGGCTCGCGTTGTTGCTTCCCTGTATTTATTTTTGATATGTTCCTAGAGAAAAATTATGTTGAAAGATGTTAGTAGCAAAGATGCGGATTGGATCCGTGATCTGAGGATTATCCTCATTGCTGCACAGAAGAATTATGTCCTTAATGCACCGCTAGGTGACAGGCCTATTGCAGGAGCAGATGCAGACGTTATGAACGTTTGGCTAGCTCAATATGATGACTACTTGATAGTTTAGTGCACCATGCTTAACGGCTTAGAATCGGGACTTCAAAGATGTTTTGAACGTCATGGACCATATGAGATGTTCCAGGAGTTGAAGTTAATATTTCAAGCAAATACCCGAGTTGAGAGATATGAAGTCTCCAACAAGTTCTATAGCTAAAAGATGGAGGAGAATCGCTCAACTAGTGAGCATGTGCTCAGATTGTCTGGGTACTACAATCGCTTGAATCAAGTGGGAGTTAATCTTCCAGATAAAATAGTGATTGACAGAATTCTCTAGTCACCATCACCAAGTTAGTAGAACTTCGTGATGAACTACAGTATGCAAGGGATGACGAAAGTAATTCCTGAGCTCTTCGTGATGCTGAAATCGACGAAGGTAGAAATCAAGAAAAACATCAAGTGTTGATGGTTGACGAGACCACTAGTTTCAAGAAAAGGGCAAAGGGAAGAAGGGGAACTTCAAGAAGAACGGCAAGCAAGTTGCTGCTCAAGTGAAGAAGCCTAAGTCTGGTCCTAAGCCTGAGACTAAGTGCTTCTACTGCAAAGGGACTGTTCACTGGAAGCGGAACTACCCCAAGTATTTGGTGGATAAGAAGGATGGCAAAGTGAACAAAGGTATATTGGATATACATGTTATTGATGTGTACTTTACTAGTGTTTATAGCAACCCCTCAGTATTTGATACTGGTTCAGTTGCTAAAGAGTAGTAACCCAAAAACGGGAGTTGCAGAATAAACAGAGACTAGTAAAAGGCGAGGTGACGATGTGTGTTGGAAGTAGTTCCAAGATTGATATGATCATCATCGCACACTCCCTATACTTTCAGGATTAGTGTTGAAACTAAATAAGTGTTATTTGGTGTTTGCGTTGAGCATGAATATGATTTGATCATGTTTATTGCAATACGGTTATTCATTTAAGTTAGAGAACAATTGTTGTTCTGTTTACATGAATAAGAATCTTCTATGGTCATACACACCAACGAAAATGGTTTGTTGGATCTCGATCGTAGTGATACACATAATCATAATATTGAAGCCAAAAGATGCAAAGTTAATAATGATAGTGCAACTTATTTGTGGCACTGCCGTTTAGGTCATATTGGTGTAAAGCACATGAAGAAACTCCATACTGATGGGATTTTGGAATCACTTGATTATGAATCACTTGATGCTTGCGAACCGTGCCTCATGGGCAAGATGACCAAAACGCCGTTCTCCGGTACTATGGAGAGAGCAACAGATTTGTTGGAAATCATACATACAGATGTATGTGGTCTGATGAATATTGAGGCTCGTAGCAGGTATCATTATTTTCTGACCTTCACAGATGATTTGAGCAGATATGGGTATATCTACTTGATGAAACACAAGTCTGAAACATTTGAAAAGTTCAAAGAATTTCAGAGTGAAGTGGAGAATCATCGTAACAAGAAAATAAAAGTTTCTACGATATGATCGCAGAGGTAAAATATTTGAGTTACGAGTTTGGCCTTCAGTTAAAAACAAAGTGAAATAGTTTCACTACTCACGCCACCTGGAACACAACAGCATAATGGTGTGTCCGAACGTCATAACCGTACTTTATTGGATATAGTGCAATCTATGATGTCTCTTACCAATTTACCACTATCGTTTTGGGGTTATGCATTAGAGACAGCTACATTCATGTTAAATAGGGCACCATCAAAATCCGTTGAGACGACGCCTTATGAACTGTGGTTTGGCAAGAAACCAAAGTTGTCGTTTCTTAAAGTTTGGGGTTGCGATGCTTATGTGAAAAAGTTTCATCCTGATAAGCTCAAACCCAAATCGGAGAAATGTGTCTTCATAGGATACCCAAAGGAGACAGTTGGGTACACCTTCTATCACAGATCCGAAGGCAAGACATTCGTTGCTAAGAATGGATCCTTTCTAGAGAAGGAGTTTTCTCTCAAAAGAAGTGAGTGGGAGGAAAGTAGAACTTGATGAGGTAACTGTAACTACTCCCTTATTGGAAAGTAGTTCATCACAAGAAACGGTTCATGTGACGTCTATACCAATGAGTGAGGAAGTTAATGATGATGATCATGAAACTTCAGATCAAGTTGTTACTAAACCTTGTAGGTCAACCAGAGTAAGATCCGCACCAGAGTGGTACGGTAATCCTATTCTGGAGGTTATGTTACTAGACCATGACAAACCTACGAACTATGAAGAAGCGATGGTGAGCCCATATTCCGCAAAATGGCTTGAGGCCATGAAATCTGAGATGAGATCCATGTATGAGAACAAAGTATGGACTTTGGTTGACTTGCCCGATGATCGGCAAGCAATTGAGAATAAATGGATCGTCAAGAGGAAGACGGACGCTGATAGTAGTATCACTATCTACAAAGCTAGAATTGTCGCAAAAAGGTTTTCGACAAGTTCAAGATGTTGACTACGATGAGAGTTTCTCACTCATATCTATGTTTAAGTCTGTCTGAATCATGTTAGCAATTGCCGCATTTTATGAAATATGGCAAATGGATAAACAAAACTGAATTCCTTAATGGATTTATTAAAGAAGAGTTGTATATGATGCAACCAGGAGGTTTTGTCAATCCTAAAGGTGCTAACAAAATATGCAAGCTCCAGCGATCCATCTATGGACTGGTGCAAGCATCTCGGAGTTGGAATATACGCTTTGATAAATTGATCAAAGCATATAGTTGTATACAGACTTGCGGTGAAGCCTGTATTTACAAGAAAGTGAGTGGGAGCACTACAACATTTCTGATAAGTATATGTGAATGACATATTGTTGATCGGAAATAATGTAGAATTATTCTGCAAAGCATAAAGGAGTGTTTGAAAGGAGTTTTTTCAAAGAAAGACCTCGGTGAAGCTGCTTACATATTGAGCATCAAGATCTATAGAGATAGATCAAGACGCTTGATAAGTTTTTTCAATGAGTACATACCTTCACAAGATTTTGAAGTAGTTCAAAGTGGAAGAGTCAAAGAAAGAGTTCTTGCCTGTGTTACAAGGTGTGAAATTGAGTAAGACTCAAAGCCCGACCACGGCAGAAGATAGAAAGAGAATGAAAGTCATTCCCTATGCCTTGGCCATAGGTTCTATAAAGTATGCCATGCTGTGTACCAGATCTATTGTATACCCTACACTGATTTTGGCAAGGGAGTACAATAGTGATCTAGGAGTAGATCACTGGACAGCGGTCAAAATTATCCTTAGTGGAATAAGGATATGTTTCTCGATTATGGAAGTGACAAAAGGTTCGTCGTAAAGGGTTACGTCGATGCAAGTTTTGACACTAATCTAGATGACTGTAAGTCTCGGTCTAGATACATATTGAAAGTGGGAGCAATTAACTAAGAGTAGCTCCGTGCAGAGCATTGTAAACATAGAAATTTGCAAAATACTTACGGATCTGAATATGACAGACCCGTTGACTAAAATTATCTCACAAGCAAAACATAATCACACCTTAGTACTCTTTGGGTGTTAATCACATAGCGATGTGAACTAGATTATTGACTCTAGTAAACCCTTTGGGTGTTGGTCACATAGAGATGTGAACTATGGGTGTTAATCACATGGTGATGTGAATTATTGATGTTAAATCACATGGCGATGTGAACTAGATTATTGACTCTAGTGCAAGTGGGAGACTGAAGGAAATATGCCCTAGAGGCAATAATAAAGTATTATATATTTCCTTATATCATGATAAATGTTTATTATTCATGCTAGAATTGTATTAACCGGAAACATAATACATGTGTGAATACATAGACAAACAAGAGTGTCACTAGTATGCCTCTACTTGACTAGCTCGTTAATCAAAGATGGTTATGTTTCCTAGCCATAGACATAAGTTGTCATTTGATTAACGAGATCACCTCATTAGGAGAATGACGTGATTGACTTGACCCATTCCGTTAGCTTAGCACTCGATCGTTTAGTATGTTGCTATTGCTTTCTTCATGACTTATACATGTTCCTATGACTATGAGATTATGCAACTCCCGTTTACCGGAGGAACACTTTGTGTGCTACCAAACGTCACAACGTAAATGGGTGATTATAAAGGTGCTCTATAGGTGTCTCCAAAGGTACTTGTTGGGTTGGCGTATTTCGAGATTAGGATTTGTCACTCCAATTGTCGGAGAGGTATCTCTGGGCCCACTCGGTAATGCACATCACTATAAGCCTTGCAAGCATTGTGACTAATGAGTTAGTTGCGGGATGATGTGTTACGGAACGAGTAAAGAGACTTGCCGGTAACGAGATTGAACTAGGTATCGAGATACCGACGATCAAATCTTGGGCAAGTAACATACCGGTGACAAAGGGAACAACGTATGTTGTTATGCGGTCTGACCGATAAAGATCTTCGTAGAATATGTGGGAGCCAATATGGGCATCCAGGTCCCGCTATTGGTTATTGACCGGAGACGTGTATCGGTCATGTCTACATAGTTCTCGAACCCGTAGGGTCCGCACGCTTAACATTACGATGACAGTTTTATTGAGTTTTGATGTACCGAAGGAGTTCGGAGTCCCGGATGAGATCGGGGATATGACGAGGAGTCTCGAAATGGTCGAGATGTAAAGATCGATATATTGGACGACTATATTCGGACTTCAGAAAGGTTCCGAGTGATTCGGGTATTTTTCGGAGTACCGGAGAGTTACGGGAATACGTATTGGGCATTATTGGGCCATACGGGAAAGAAGGAAAAGGGCCTCAAGGGTGGCCGCACCCCTCCCCTTGGTCTGGTCCGAATTGGACTAGGGAAGGGGGGTGCCCCCTTCCTTCCTTCTCTTTTTCCCTTCCTCTTTTCCTATTCCTTATGGGAGGTGGAATCCTACTAGGACTAGGGACTCCTAGTAGGACTCCACACTTGGTGCGCCCCCTCCTAGGGCCGGCCTCCTCCTCCCTTGCTCCTTTATATACGGGGGCAGGGGGCACCCCATGGACACAACAATTGATCCTTGAGATCTCTTAGCCGTGTGCGGTGCCCCCCTCCACCATATTACACCTCGATAATACCGTTGCGGAGCTTAGGCGAAGCCCTGCATCGGTGGAACATCATCATCGTCACCACGCCGTCGTGCTGACGAAACTCTCCCTCAACACTCGGCTGGATCGGAGTTCGAGGGACGTCATCGAGCTGAACGTGTGTAGAACTCGGAGGTGCCGTACGTTCGGTACTTGATCGGTCGGATCGTGAAGACGTACAACTACATCAACCGCGTTGTGATAACGCTTCTGCTGTCGGTCTACGAGGGTACGTGGACAACACTCTCCCCTCTCGTTGCTATGCATCACCATGATCTTGCGTGTGCGTAGGAAATTTTTGAAATTACTACGTTCCCCAGCAATGATCAACATAGTGATGTTCACCATTTAAAACTACTCCATCTCACGTGATGATCGGACATGGTTTAGTGATTTGGATCACGTGATCATTTAGATGACTAGAGGGATGTCTATCTAAGTGGGAGTTCTTAAGTAATATGATTAATTGAACTTTAATTTATCATGAACTTAGTACCTGATAGTATTTTGCATGTCTATGTTGTTGTAGATCAGTGGCCTGTGTGCTATTGTTCCTTTGAATTTTAATGCGTTCCTAGAGAAAGCTAAGTTGAAAGATGATGGTAGCAACTACACGGACTGGGTCCGTAACTTGAGGATTATCCTCATTGCTGCACAGAAGAATTACGTCCTGGAAGCACCGCTAGGTGCAAGACCCGCTGCAGGAGCAACTCCAGACGTTATGAACGCCTGACAGAGCAAAGCTTATGACTACTCGATATTTCAGTGTGCCATGCTTTACGACTTATAATCGGGACTTGAACGACGTTTTGAACGTCATGGAGCATATGAGATGTTCCAGGAATTGAAGTTAATATTTCAAGCAAATGCCCGGATTGAGAGATATGAAGTCTCCAATAAGTTCTACAGCTGCAAGATGAAGGAGAATAGTTTTGTCAGTGAACATATACTCAGAATATCTGAGTACCACAACCACTTGACTCAACTGGGAGTTAATCTTCCTGATGATAGTGTCATTGACAGAGTTCTTCAATCACTGACACCAAGCTACAAAAGCTTCGTGATGAACTATAATATACAAGGGATGTGTTGAGGATATAGACCTTGGAGTCACCCGCCAGGATGGCCGGGTTACCCTAAGGATCATTACCAGAAGCCCGGAGCTAAGTTTCAGGATAATGGGCCAGAGATGGGCTGAGACCCGGATATGGCTTAAGGCCCGTAGTTACAATCATTGTTATAGTAGACTTGTAGTGTAAGGCAAGTATTGTTTTAGAGCCCGAGCCGGACACTCTTATGAGCCGGCTCGGGACTCTAAGGGCTGCTGGGCGTCAGCCTCCCTATATAAAGGGATGACCCGGCAGCGGTTTGGGGACGACAACAATCTCTCCGAGAGCCGGGATAAGTGTTTAGTTCCCTGGCGATCGTAACCCTAATCAATAACACCTCGAACTGGACGTAGGCTTTTACCTTCACCGTAAGGGGCCGAACCAGTATAAACCCTCGTGTTCCTTGTCCCGCATAACCCCTTCAAGCTTCCTAGTTGCGATGGCTCCACGATTAAGTCCTAGCCCGAGGACATCTGCCGTGACAATTCCACGACAGTTGGCGCCCACCGTGGGGCCAGCGCACGGTGGATTTGAGTTCTTGAAGGGCAGCTTCGAAGGGCTCAAGGGATACGCTGTGGGCCAGATGACCAAGAGTCGTCGCGGCAGGCTCTACAACGACGACGCGGACTGGGGCCCCGACGCCGGCTCAGTGGAGTACGGGTACCGGGTCCCCTTTGGCGGAATTCATGTCTTCATTGGCAAGATTGGTGAGCCGGGCCCCGAGCCGGGTCTCTGCGCTGATCTCATCGAAACGGCTCAGCGCGCCCGATCCGCCCGGGCCCGGCCTGCCTTAAAACGCGCTTTTGTGGGATGCATCCATGGAAGGCCCTCCGATCCATCTGGGTCTGGGGATGAGGCGGCCGCCGGCTCTGACGGCGAGTCGGCCGCTGATGAGTCAAACTCGTTGTACCAACTTCAAGATGGCAGGCTCATGAGTTATTCCGATGGCAACAGTATTCCGGACCTTTTTGAGCCGCCAAGTCAGGTCGGAGTTTTTATGGCTGGTGCGCAGCCTGTTCAGAACCCCGCTACCGGATCAGAAAATCCGGAGCCTTCCCCGGCTCAGGTGCTGATGGATCTCACAGATAAGATGACGGCCCTGTTAACTGCCACGGTTGACCCGGCAGATCAAGCCCAGCATGACGCGGAGGTGGCACAGTTAAAATTGGATCTGATGAAAGCAAAAGAAGATCTTGCAGCAGAAGGGATCAGGCTGGCGGCGGAGCGGGCGGCTCTCGACGCCCGGGCTCAGTTGATTCAGGCGCAGTCCTTCCAACTCACGATGGATCAGAACGCGGCCAACGAGGTCATGAGAAGGAGGCATCAGAAGGCCCAGTCTCGACTCCCGCCGGTTTACGATCCC